>NC_037539.1:27945715-27958162 GCF_001531365.2 Cynara cardunculus var. scolymus
GCAGACTTTGAAAATCTGTATAAAATCGTAGAAAATCTGTATAAAATCGATCTCTTGGTTCTTGATATTTATTGGTATTCTAACGTTGTTGAATATATTTGAACGTTGTTGAATATATTTGGTCGTTGAGCCTGTCTCCTTGTTGTATTGAGCATCAATGGTGTGGTGTATTATGGTGATTTGAATATGGAATCCTATGATCTTAGCATCCGGTACGTAATTGTTCACTCGGTTTCTTGTAAGTCTCGGTTTGCATCAGGACGATGTCTTGAACTCTTTTATTGATAAGAGTTTATTATGTATGTTTATAAACATGTGCGATATTGATATATAATACTTAACTATTTAACTCACTAAACGTTGGCTTACTATTTAAGTGGCAACCTCTCTCAGGAAAGAAGACGGATAAAAAGAAAGAACCCGTCGTTTGACTTGAAGATTTATCGGGGATCTTGAGGATATCGATCTTGCTTTTGGGTAAATAGTAGCTTATATATAGTCTTGTCCCGTATTCTTTTGCTACTTAATTCGGGTTGTAAGTAAAAATCCGTTATATCCGGTTTGAAATTGTGTTTTGGGTAGTTTTATCACTAAAATAGAGCGGATATTTCGATGTTTTTCAAGAAATTAATATCCTATATTTTGAGGTTAATTAATGTTATGCCCAGATTTGTGTGGTTCAAAGTTGTTGGCCTCTGGTTCTTCATAGCCTCTAGACCGATGCATCGCCTCTGGACCGATGCATCGCCTCTGGATCGATGCATCGCCTCTGGACAGATGCATCGCCTCTGGATCGATGCATCGCCTCTGGTCCATTTTCATCGCCTCTAGTCTTCTTCCAAACTCAGTCGTTTTATCAGCACTTTTTTAGATTTTCCATCTTTGGCCCCGATTGCTTTGACAAAACTTTTAGAATAATTAGGATTAATTTTGGTCCCAATAATCAATAAATTACATTTTATTGGAGATTTTATAGAAATTGGTAATTTGGGGTTTGCTCAAGCGAGATGTTACATTACCGGACAATGCTTGCTCCGGTGAAACCATATGTCCAATCAACACTGTCCGTTGAACGCACATATATCCGGACAACACTTTGGCCGGTGAAGGGCACATATCCAGACAACACTTTGTCCGGTGAAGGGCCTTACCAGATAGGTTTGTCCGATGAGTTATGTTTTAAAGAAGAAATTCGGGCGATGAAGTAACAACATACAACAACAAATGAATTACCATAAACAACACGAACTAGTAATAATTTAAACTGTATCCCAAATATATGATTCCCAGATAATACTAAAAACAGAAAAACTCACCTTTGCCTTTAAATTGGCTTTAAAATATGCTTCTGCTTATGATCTTCAAACTTTTTCCAAAGAAAACTGATATCTCCAAAATCAGCCAAAAACTTTCCCCATTCATATGCACTTGCTACTTATAGCAAGTGCATAGCCGCCCTTACGATGCTTATTAAGCCATTTTCTCCAATAAAATAATCCATACATACACACACACACACACACATATATATATATATTATATATATAACTACATTATTCAAACATAATTATAGAGAAAGAACCATAGATCCGTTCTTCTTCACCCTTGTAATGCCAATGACTAACCCCGAACTTTCCATTACCAAACTATATTAGTGTCTGATCAACTTGGTTATTGGAACCGAATATTACAATATTCCCTCCTTAGAAAAATTTCGTCCCAAAATTCCTCTATGTAAATAGATAAAGATATTTCATTCGCATCTCTACTTCTGATTCCCAGGTGCCATCCGACCTTTTATAATAGAACCACTGAACTTTAACTAACCCGATCTCTTTATTCTACAGTTTCTTTACCATGAAATCAGTAATGGCTTTAGGGGTTTATTCAAAACATAATTTCTCATCAATCTTAATTTTTGGTAGAGGCACATCTACGTCTGGATTTATTAAACACTTTCTCAAATTTGACACATGAAAAGTGTTATGAATACCACTTAACTCCAATGGAAGTTCTAGTTTGTAAACCACCTCCCTAATTCTTTCAATGATAGAAAAGGGTCCAATATACCTTTTGGTCAACTTTCCTTTATTTTCAAGACGTAGTACCCCTTTCCATGGTGATACCTTTAACATTACTCTATCTCCAATTTCGAATTCAATCGGCTTCCGACATTTATCTGCATAACTTCTTAGCCGATATTGAGCCGCTTTCATTCGTTCCTAGATATGGCAAATTTTACCAGCAGTTTGCTGCACTAATTCAGGCCCAACTAACTGTTTCTCACCTATCTCATTCCAACACAAAGAAGTTCGACATTTTCGTCCATGCAGAACCTCAAAAGGCGCAGCTTGAATACTCGAATGACAACAATTATTGTAAGCAAATTCCACCAAAGTCAAATGATTATCCCATGATCCTCCAAAATCAATAACACAAGCTCTAAGCATATCTTCTAATGTCTGGATGGTTCGTTCACTTTTTCTATCCGTTTGAGGATGATAAGTTGTACTTAACTTAATCTGTGAACCCATCTCTCTTTGAAAACTCTTCTAAAACATAGAAGTGAATCGACTATCTCGATCAGAGATTATTGAAGCTGGAACACCGTGGCGTTTCACTACCTCGTCAATATATAATTTTGCCAACCTATCCATCGAAGACGATTCTTTCATCAGTAAGAAGTGCGCAGACTTGGATAACCGAAATACAATAACCCACATGGCATCATAACCTTTCGATGTTCTCGGTAAATTGGTTATAATATCCATAGTAATGTGATCCCATTTGTAGATTGGAATTTCTAAAGACTGCAACTTACCATATGGATGTTGGTGTTCTATCTTCACATGTAGATATGTCATACACTGCTCAACATGTTGGGCTATATCTTTCTTCATGTCTGGCCACCAATAGTACTGTTTCAAATCCCGATACATTTTGTTTGTACCCAGGTGAATAGCAAAACGTGATTTATGAGCTTCACTTAAAATACGTTCTCTGAGATTACCATAACACGGTACCCAAGTTCTGTTTTGAAAACTCCATAATCCCTGTCATTCTTTTCAACTTCAGGTACCATTCCACCAAGTCTTTCTTGTTTAATTTTATCCTTTTTCATAGCTACATATTGAAATTCTTGCAGCTCTTCTTCGAGACATCACTATAAACCACAAAATCTATAGAATTGGTGTACTGCATAATTTTTCTTTTAACATCTGAAAAGCCTGAGCTTGATCCTCTTCCCATTCAGACTTTACATTATTCTTTCTCAACTTAGTAAATGGAGTAGCTATACGAGAGAAGTCTTGTATAAACTTCTGATAATAGCCTGCCAACCCAAGAAAACTTCTAATTTAGGTCGGGGTCTTTGGCGCTTTCCATTTGTCAGTGGCTTCAATTTTAAAAGGGTCTACCTTGATACCCATTTCCAAAATAACATGACCTAGAAACTGAACCTCTCGTAGCCAGAACTCACATTTTGACATCTTAGCATACAACTTTTCTTGTTTCAGTAATTCCAAAAGTAATCGTAGATGATGAGCATGCTCTTCCTCTGATCGAGAATATATTAGAATATCATCTATGAAGACAATCATAAATTTATCAAGATATGGACGACATACTCTATTCATCATATCCATAAATGTTGCCGGTGCATTTGTAAGTCCAAATGGCATAACCAAAAATTCATTGTGCCCATAGCGTGTACGAAATAATGTTTTTGACACACTTTCGCCTCAACTTTTCAGCTGATGATAACCGGATCGTAAATTAATGTTAGAAAAGTAATTAGCCCCAACCAATTGATAAAACAAAGAATCAATTCTTGGAAGAGGATACTTATTTTTGATCGTTAATTTATTCAATAAGGCTAGAATAACGATCCCGCGTATCACCATAGATTATAATCAGTCCCTTCCCCTGTAAATCTATATGAATCATCTTTTCATTGCATACTATATTAACATGATTTTTAGCCAACCAGTTCATGCCCATAATAATATCAAACTCTCTTAAGGGGATGGGCAATAAATTGTATGAATACCTCACACCTTTCTTACGTATATGCAAAAATTATCAATCACTTCCTTAACTAACACTTCACTATCATTCATTGTTTCTACTATCAATACTTCATCTAACACTTCAGATTCTGAGTGCGAGTAACTAACAACTGATGGTGATACGAAAGAACGATTTGCACCAGAATCAAATAAAACTTTGGCACATACTGTATTAACAAAGAATGTACCTGTAACCACTTTAGGATGTTCTTTTACCTCTCTTTTTGTCATCTGAAAGGCTCGTCTTCTAGCCATTGCTTCACCATCTCTTATTTCACCACAACCACTTACAATATTACGATTTACTATTGGCCTGCGACTGGGTGTAGGCATGGTAACGGGGCGGGTATGGGGCGGGGTTTGCAATCCCCGGCCCCGGCCCCGGTTTATAGCCATCGGCCCTGGCCCCGGCCCCGGTCCCGGTCCCTGGCGGGTACGGGGAATAACTTTTCGGCCCCGGTCAAATTTTGGTCAACCCCCGGTCAACCCCCGATCAACACCCGGTCAACACTCGGTCGAAGGATGACTGTCGAAGGTCGAAGGTCCACCGATATCGAAACAGAGAGTTGCAAAATCAAACACCAAAATCGGAACAAAAATCGATAATAAATAAAAATGAACATGTGGTTGACTGGTGGTCGGAGATGGAGGGGAAGGCCGCCAGCGCTTACCTGAGTTACTGGTGAAGGGGAAGGGCTGGACAGACGACGCTTAACTTAGTCCGTTTATTCATTTACCTGAGTTACTGGTGAGCTGTAAAGAATGGGAAGGCTGCCGGTGCCGGGAAGAAGAATTGGGGAAAGCCGTCAGCCGTGAAGAAGAGTGAAGGGGTTAGGGGAAGTGGAGAACTGTCGTCTACCGAACTGGGTGGGGAAGGGTGGAAGCCTGGAAGGAAGTCGATGGATTGGTGTCTAGACTCAAAGCCTAAATCAATGTGAAAGCCAAAGCCCAATTTCCATACAACAATAACCAAAGTCCAATGGACTTATTTATGAATTATGATTTTTTCAATATATCGGGTACCGGGGGGGGTCGGGGGATACAATACCCGGCCCTGGCCCTAGCCCTAGTTTGCCTCTACCGGGGATCCCCGGCCCCGGACCCGGTCCCCGTTTTAGCTGGAAATCCCCGTCCCCGTCCGGGTCGGGTGAACCGGGTTCCCCATCGGGTCGGGTCAAATAACCATGCCTAACTGGGTGGCACATAACCAAATCCTCAGCCCCCAGAATACCCAGATCCTCGGCCCCCAACAAAACTTGTTCCTCGTCCTTTAGCTTGCGGACAATCAACGTTTACATGCTGAGAAGAATTGCACGTAAAGCATCTTCGTACCATTTGACAATCTCTAGCTATATGCCCTGATTCCTAACTTTTATAACATATTCGTGACACAATATTGCAGTTTAATTAGTGTACTTTATGACATCGCGCACATGCTTTATCAACAAACCTTGAGATTGGTCGATTCAGATTTTCAGTAAACCTTGGTCTACGAAAATCAAATGTTACAGTTGCTCCTTTCTTTTTACCCCCAACCCTTTCTTATGGTTGACGATTGATATCCTATTCTAGGATTTCTACAGCATCAACCACTGCCTGAAATATAGTCGGGTTTCTGGATATTACATATTTCCGGAGATTAGACTCCAAACCCCAAACATATTTCTTAAATTTACTGCTTTCGGTTGCGATATATGCTTCAACAAACCAAGACTGTTCCTTAAAAACCTTCGTATACTGACGAACCGACATATTACCCTGTTCCAAACGAAAGAAATCTTCCTCTAGCTTTCGCACAACAACTTCAGAAAAATATTGAATTTTAAATTTTACTACAAACTCCACCCACAGCATGGTCTTCAGAATATTCGGATCCGAACTTGACAGAATTTCGCACCAATATAATGCACTTGACCGCAACCTGGATACAACAAACATTACTTTATCTTCTTATGGACTTTTACTGGTCTGCAAACTTAATTCAACTTCCTTAAGCCAGCACATGGCTTTAACAGAGTCACGTTCTACAAGCATGAAACATCTTGATATCCCCTCTTTTTTGTACTGATGACGAAGTAAGGGGTACAAACGTATTTGTTGTCGGTGTACTAGCTCCAGTTTTTTTTGGAAATTTGGATCCCTTACTTCTTTCGGGTTATGCTGTGCAGATCGTGCCAACAAAGTTACCAAATTTTCCTGAAATTTTCCTAGTTCGGCTGCCAACATTTCCTACGTAACATAACCAGGGTCATGACTACGACCTCTACCCCTTGCTCTGCCCTCACATGGCCTAACATAGAACTTTCTTGCGCTGATAAATCCTGTTCCATATGTGTTTCTTGTTGAGTATTTCTTTCCCTTCCTCGTCCCCAACTTCGACTTCGTGTTTCAATAGTCATAGCATTTTCTGGATCCTCTTCTTTATTTATCATTCCTCTTCCCCGACCTCTTCCATGACCAGTAGATGTCCTTCCAGATCGATTAAGATTATCGACCATCTTTTCTTAGTATTCACAATACTTTAACGTCATTTCTGTAACAATAAACACATATACGGTTATTCACATACCAAAGTATGATAACATGTTTATCCATAGGTCATATATCGGTAAGTCAAGATTACATCAATCTCATGTAATCTAACTTTATCATGCTTATTATCATAATAGGTTCAACTATAACACATTCCCAGGTTCATAGTCTCAGTGAAACCTATTATCACATATTTCACCCATCTAGTTTAAGTCTAAGTATCAAGAAAATACCCAGATCCCTTAAACTAAGGCTCTAATATCAACTAAAACAACCCACCATGATCAACAAAAGTATTGTTTTCTCCAAAATCAGATTATACAACACCATATTCTCCATAACAAAGTCAGGATACATTCCAAAGTATAATTACATGTCAAGAGAAAATATAGACTAACAAAAAATTTATCAGTTAAAACATTTTCTTCTTATTAACACTTCTTTACATTTTTCCCTTGCCTTTATCCTGAGATGATGGACAACTTGCAAAACATATTAGTTCAATAACTGAGTGTTATACCAAAAGGCCTAGTGCGTATATTTTTTTCATGCAAAACATAAATTATTTCAAAATCCAATATATATCAAACCTGGTTCTTAATATAACATTCTATCATTCATACATCTATCGCAGTTACACCACCAATTTATCTATCGCAGTTACACCGCCAATTTCTCTATCGCGGTTACACCGCCAATTTCTCTATCGTGGTTACACCGTCATTTCATCTATCGTGGTTACATCGCCATTTCATATATCGCGGTTACACCACCAATTTATCTATCGCGGTTACACCGCCAATTCATCAATCGCGATTACACCGTCATTTCCTCTATTACAGTTACACCGCCATTTCATCTATTGCCGCTACACTGCCGTTTTCTCTATCGTTGTTACAACACCATTTCCTCTTTCCTTTTTGGAGGGATTATTGTGGAATTCATAATCCTATCTGGACAATGCTATGTCCGGAGAGGAGGTTTTATAACATGAACTTTATCCGGACAACACTATGTCCGAGAATGGATTTACCGGATGACTTGGCCTTAACCGGAAAAAAAACATAGTTGGTGAAAATATACATACAGGCATCCGAACAATACTTTGGCCGGTAAGATATATTACCGGGCAATGCTTTATCCGGTGAAAGCATATGTCCGGTCAACACTGTCCGATGAAGGGCACATATCCGAACAACACTTTGTCTGGTGAAGGGCCAAACCGGACACCGGACAAGCTTGTCCGATGAGTTAAGTTTTGAAGAAGAAATTCGGCCAATGAAGTAACAACACACAACAGCAAATGAAATCCCTTAAAACAACATGAACCAGTAATAATTAAAACTGTATCCCAAATATATGATTCCCAGATATACTAAAAACAGAAAAACTCACCTTTGCTTTTAAATTGGCATTAACATCTGCTTCTGCTTATGATCTCCAAACGTTTTCCAAAGAAATCTGATATCTCCAAAATCAGCCAAAAACTTTCCCCATTCATATGCACTTGCTATTTATAGCAAGTGCCTAGCCTCTCTTACTATGCTTATTAAGCCATTTTCTCCAATAAAATAATCCATACATACATACACACACTCATACACACACACATATATATATATAGGCTATATTTCAAATGCAAAGGGTTGTATAATAACCAACCTCTCTCTCTATATATATAATTACATTATTTAAACATAATTACAGAGAAAGAACCATAGATCCATTCCTCTTCACCCTTGTAATGCCAATAACTAAGAGGTTGTTTGTTTACCTCTTAATAGTTCCATTAAGAGGCAACCTCTGAATCATTAAGAGATGAATATTGTTTGGCAAAAAAAAGGCTGCCTCTTAATGGTTCTAAAACCCTCTGAATGATTTTGTATCCTGGATCTCCCTTAACCATTAAGAGTCCTAATTTCATTGTACACAATTACCAAACAATTATATTTCATTTTGCACTATATCATGAGAGCCTCTTAATCATTGTGATAAGTTAATCATTATGTACCAAATCATTCAGCAATTACCAAACAGCCCCTAACCCCGAACTTTCCATTACCAAACTATATTAGTGTTTGATCAACTTGGGTATTGGAACCGACTATTACATTTCTGCAGCATCAACCGCTGCGTGAAATCTAGTTGGGTTTCTGGATATCACATATTTCTAGAGATTAGCCTCCAAACCCCAAACCGAGACTGTACCATAAAAACCTTCGTATACTGACGAATCGAAATATTACCCTGTTCCAAACGAAGGACATCGTCCTCCAGCTTTCGAACAACAGCTTCAGAACAATATTGAGTTTTAAATTATCTCACAAATTCCTCCCACAACATGGTCTTCAAAATATTCGGATATGAACTCGATAGAATTTCACACCAATATAATGCACTTGACCGCAACCTAGATATAGCAAACTTTACCTTATCTTCTTCTGCACTTTTACTAGTTCGCAGAATTAATTTCAACTTCTTTAAGCCAGCACATGGCTTTAACAGGGTCACATTCTCCAGAAAATTTAGGGGGTTTACAAGCAAGAAACATCTTGATATCACCTCCTTTTTGCACTAAGGACAAAGTAGGGGTACAGACGTATTTGTTGTTGGTGTACTAGCTTCGGCTTCTTCCTGATAATTTGGATCCCTTACTCCTTCCAGATTATTTTGTGCAAAACGACCGAACAAATTTACCAAACTTTCCTGAAATTTCCCAGTTCGACTATTAACATTATATGCGTAATGTAACCAAAAGGTCTAGTGAGTATATTTTCCTCATACAAAACATAACTTATTTCAAAATCCAAGATATACCAAAGCTGGATCTTAATATAACATTTCAATCATTTATCGCGATTACACTTTCATTTCCTCTATTGCGGTTATGCCGCCATTTCCTCTATCACGGTTACACCGCCATTTCCTCTATCGCGTTTACACCATCATTTCATCTATCGCAGTTACACCGCCATTTTCTCTATCTTCCTAAAGAGATTATTGTGAAATTCAAATTCGTGTTCGGACAACATTATGTTCGGAGAGGAGGTTTCTGGATGACTTAATCTTGTCCGGAGGTTGCCTTGTCTGGTGCTGAATCCTATCCAGACAACTCTTTAATCAAAGAAGAGGTTTGTCCGGACATTGCCTTGTCTGATGAAGGTATACATCTAGGTATTGCTTTGGCCGGTGACACGTATCCGAAAACTTGCTTGATCGATATAGGGTCTCATCCGGACACTTCTACAGGTATCATCCAGACACTGCCTTTTCTGGTGAGTTCTATTCTTGAGGTTTATACAGGCGATAGATCACAGTAATATTACATTTGAAAATCTCTCTTAAACACATGTACTAGCTTTTTTATTGATTTATACAAAGATATCAAAACATGTAGATATCCAAAGAAAGATATAACTCACCTGAGTCTTTGAATCAGATTTAAAACCTTTCCCCATTCATATGCACTTGCAATTTATAGCAAGGGCATAGCCGCCCTTACTATGCAACCTTCCATAATAAAATAATCCACACATACACACACACACACACACACATATATATATATATATATATATAATGACATTACCCAAACATAATCATAGAGAAAGAACCATAGATCGATTCTGTTGATCCTCTCTCTCAGTGATTTGATGATAATCCTTTTTCACTTATACGTTGTATTTATGTTTCTGTCTTTTCTGTTCCAACGATCATCACTGAGCCTGTTCAGTAATCGCTGAAGAACTTGTATTGTAATTCAATCAGAGACAACGATACTTCAATAAGACAACACTCACACCAAATAACCTTCAATTAATGTCGAAGACTGAAACTAGATATTAGGGACTGATGA
Source organism: Cynara cardunculus var. scolymus (assembly GCF_001531365.2). NCBI lineage: Eukaryota > Viridiplantae > Streptophyta > Magnoliopsida > Asterales > Asteraceae > Cynara > Cynara cardunculus. The sequence goes on from NC_037539.1 coordinate 27,956,171, forward strand.
GTACGTGATATGAAGCGGTACTCAGTGATTACAAGCCTGTCTACATATGTGTGAAGACTGCTCAAGCCTCAGCGAATGCTGAAGAAACCTCTAGGTTATTCCAGCATTGAGCGATCAAAGGAAGCTTGCTTAGCACGATTGTTGTTGTCTTGTCCTTATACACACAAAGAACAAACCCATACCCTTCTAAACATTGGTATGTTACGGAGCCAACTAGTTGACTCTATTGCCCACCAACTTTAGGTAAGGATGTCTGCTCATGAATAGTGCTTTTTGTACTATTCACTATAGCAAAGGACAAGCCTTTCTTTTAAGGCTTGACTCGCACTCTAACCCTACCATTTTGCATTAAATGAACATTTAATGCACTGGGTATAAATAGAAGTGTTTCTTCTCCATGCATTGTGCGCGCAACTCACTCTCTAAACCTAATTCTTACTTTGAGCATTTTCTAGCTTAAGTAAATGAACTTTTCTTACAACATTTCTTTTCTCATTTGCTAAGAATCTGTGTGTAACCAGAGATTGTTTAGATTGGTTTTCTTACCTTATATTTCCACAAACAGTCTTGTAAAATTTGTATTGATCTTCTTTATCAATATATATATATATATATATATTTGTGAAAATATTGTGTTTGTATTCATCCCCCCTTCTACAAACTATTTTACTTATCTTGTAGGCCCTCAAGGGACCAACAAGTGGTATCAGAGCAATGTTCTCTATTTTCTAATCTGTTTAGTTGTTTTACTGTATTAGTTTATCTCTTTCCTTAGATAACTTTACTACTTTTAAAATGGCTTTGCAAATTTCAAACACACACACAAGACAATTGCTTTCTTGCCAAACCTCCCCGATTTGTCCATGACAACTTTAGTCTCTAGAAGAACCAGATGTCCCTCTTTCTTGAAGGTGTGGATCCTGAAATTCCACATTACATAGAAAATGGACCATATATTCCATTTGCTATTGCTCCGGCTGTTCCAGCAACAGCTACGACTGTCGTTATTCCTGAAGGGCAGATTCCAAAGCTCCCTCATCAGTGGAGCAATGAAGACAAGAAGAAGATAGCTATAGACATGCGTGCTCGGTCTATAATAGCTATGTCTCTTCCGGATGAGATTTATCACTCCGTGATGAAGCTCAAATCTTCTAAATCCATGTGGGACACACTTTATGTTCAATATGAAGGAACCACTCAGGTTTAAGAGATCAGAAAGATCAATTTTGTAAGACAGTACGAAAGCTTTCTCTGTGGAAAATCTGAGACGCTGTCCAAAGTACATCAACGACAAATCGAAAGCAAAAATGCTTATAGTTGATCTTCATTGAAGATTCGCCATTCTAAGATCAATGAACTGACCTCTGTCGAGGAAAATCTTAAGGATCAGGTTATTGTAAACCAAGCCATCACCATTGAACATGAGAAGGCTATCGCTGAGCGTATACGAGCAATCGCTGAACTTAAGACTGAGAAAGCTACCATTGAAGGGTGGTGTAAAGCTTCCATAAAGCGTCTGAGATCATTAACGCTCAGATCCCCGCCAAGATAACGACTGGTCTAGGATTCTCCTATAATCAGGAAGAACGTGTTATAGACAGGTCCATGCTTAAATTTGGCACCTTTGTCTCTTTCATTCCCAACACTTCTTCCTCTCACTCTTCTCTTTCTGAGAGTCATCTTGAAGGAACTCCTTCGAGTTCTGGTTGCAAAGACAAAGGTAAATCCATTGTCACAGCACCCCTTCCTAAGAAGTCTAACAAGTCTAATAGATCAAGGTTTATTCACATGTTTGTTTTATTCCAATTGTGGCATCTCCCGTCTTTGACCACGCGGGACGGGGGTGTTACAAATTGTGGTATCAGAGCTATAGGTTATGATCCTGTAGTACAATTTAGGTTTGATCTGTGAGGAATGGGTAGAACTAAGATAGGAATATCTTAAGTCTTATACATGTTAACTATTTGAAATCTCGTATGTTTTGTTTCTTTT
>NC_037539.1:27959042-27960878 GCF_001531365.2 Cynara cardunculus var. scolymus
AATTATAGACCTCCAATTACATCTCAGGGAAATTCTAGTAAAGGTTTTTCGAATACAACTTCTCTGTTACGGTGCAAAGATTGTGGTCTTAGACATCGTCCTGGCCCATATCTTTGAATGATCGGCGCTTGTTATAACTACGGCCAACGAGGTCATCTAGCTCGTGATTGTAAACAAGGGCCGAAAGATAATTCTAAAGACAAGGAAAAAGAATCTACTGCTGGTGGTCGAGTGTTTACATTATCTGCTGACAAATCTACTGCGGGTATGGTTTCTGGTACCCTTTYTATTGACAGTAGAGATGCATATGTTTTATTTGATACAGGTGCTACACACTCGATTGTTTCTGAAAACTTTGAAGAAAATCTTAAATCGTATGAACAATCCACTGAATTTCCATTACATATTACTACTCCTATGGGTAGTTCAGTATGTATATTTGGGAAATTCTCAAACTGCCCGTTATTTATTGGCGATCGAATTCAGGAAGTTACTTTACTACCAATGAAAATGGATCACTTTGATATCATCCTTGGCATGGATTGGTTGTCTAAACATCGTGTGACCATCGACTGCAAAGCCAAACAAATCATCTTCGGTGACGTTAATAAACCCGAATACGTGTTCCAGGGTGTTTCACCTGAGAAAGGAACTTGTGTTATCTCAGAAGTAAATGTTAAAGCAATGGTATGGCAAGGATGTGAAGGATTTTTAGCTTCACTACAAGATCCCGAAGAGGTATGCCTTAAACTTGAAGATATTCCTGTTGTTAATCAATTTCAAGACGTCTTTCCAGATGAACTTCCAGGAGTTCCTCCAAAAAGGGAAATTGAATTTACAACTGATCTTGTTCCGGGAGCTGCACCTATCTCTAAGGCTCCGTATCGTATGGCTCCRACCGAAATGAAAGAACTTAAGGAACAACTTGAAGATCTTTCTAATCGGGGTTTTATTCGACCTAGTGTATCTCCGTGGGGTGCACCGGTCCTATTCGTTAAGAAGAAAGATGGGTCGATGCGATTGTGTATTGACTATCGGGAACTAAATCGGGTCACGGTACGTAATAAATACCCTTTACCCCGTATTGACGATCTCTTCGATCAACTCCAGGGAGCAAAGTATTTTTCTAAGATCGACTTAAGGTCTGGATACCACCAACTCCGGATCAGAGAGCAAGATATTCATAAGACTGCATTCCGTACTCRATATGGTCATTATGAATTCATTGTTATGCCATTCGGGTTAACAAATGCTCCAGCAGTTTTTATGGATCTTATGAAYCGAGTTTTCAAGGATTATTTGGACGACTTTGTTATCGTTTTTATTGACGATATTCTCATATATTCAAAGTCGAAAGAAGATCACAAAACTCATTTACGTATTACTTTAGAAACTCTTCAAAATAAGAAGTTGTACGCAAAGTTTTCTAAGTGTGAATTCTGGTTGCATCAAGTGRCATTTTTGGGTCACATTATCTCCGGCGAAGGCATTAAAGTCGATCCTGCAAAGGTTGAGGCTATCACTAATTGGCCAAAACCAACAAATGTTTCTGAAGTCCGAAGTTTTCTAGGTCTGGCAGGTTACTATCGAAGGTTTGTTGAAATTTTTTCCCGGATCGCGCTCCCTATGACTAAACTTCTTAGAAAATAATTTAAATTTGTTTGGGGTGAAGAACAGGAAAAGAGTTTTGAAGAACTGAGAAAGAGATTGATTACAACGCCTGTTCTTGCATTGCCATCTAGATCGGGAGGTTTTCAGGTTTATAGTGATGCTTCTAAAAGTGGTCTTGGCTGTGTTTTAATGCAGCATGGCAAAGTGATTGCGTATGCCTCTCGC
>NC_037539.1:27961504-27963873 GCF_001531365.2 Cynara cardunculus var. scolymus
TGGGCTATCTTACAAAAGGCTAAAGATGATTCACAGTCTAATTTTTGAGTTGATGATAAAGGTATYATCTGGTTCTCTAATCGACTTTGTGTACCCGACAATCCTGAACTCAAAGAAGCAGTTATGAGTGAAGCTCATAATTCATTATTCTCAATTCATCACGGATCCACTAAGATGTATCGAGATCTAAAACAGTACTTTTGGTGGAACGGTATGAAACGGGATATAGCTGAATACGTGGCAAAATGTCTTACTTGCCAGAAAGTGAAGATTGAACATCAACGGGCTAGCGGATTGTTACAACCATTGGAGATTCCAGTTTGGAAATGGGAACATATCTATATGGATTTTGTCACAGGGCTGCYGAAAACTCAGAGACGACATGATGCTATATAGGTAGTAGTTGACCGTTTGACAAAATCAGCTCATTTTCTACCTATACAAGAAACGTACCCTGTTAATAAATTGTCTGATCTATTTCAGTGGTAAATCGTGAGGTTGCATGGCATGCCAGTTTCTATCACATCGGACCGAGATCCGCGATTCACTTCTCGATTCTGGAAAAGTCTTCACCAAGCTTGGGGTACGCGACTGACCATGAGTTCAGCTTTACATCCTCAAACAGATGGTCACACTGAACGAACTATTCAAACTCTAGAAGATATGTTACGGGCTTGTGCTCTTGAGTGGTCTGGTGGTTGGGACGAGTTCCTATATCTTGTGGAGTTCGCTTATAATAATAGTTGGCAAGCTAGTATCGGCATGGCCCCRTACRAAGCYTTATATGGTCGAAAATGTAGAACACCGATCTGTTGGAATGAAGTGGGGGAACGAGCTATTGAAGGACCTGAACTTGTCAGGATTACTATTGAACAAGTCGAGATCGCAAAACAGAAAATGAAAGAGGCTCAATCTCGGCAGAAAAGTTACATTGACAAGCATCGAAAGCATTTAGAGTTCCAAACGGGTGATCATGTTTTTCTAAAAGTTTCACCGTTACGAGGTATTCGTAGATTTAGAATTAAAGGTAAACCTAGTCCGAGATATATTGGACCTTTCGAAATACTGGAACGAGTTGGAGAGGTGGCGTATCGCCTAGCGTTACCTCCTAAACTTTCACATATCCATAACGTTTTCCATATCTCGTCGCTCCGCGGATATCATTATCACCCTCTCCATGTGATTGATTATCCGTTGGACAAAGTTGAAAAAGATCTCTCTTATATTGAAGAACCAGAGGCGATAATTAATAGAGAAGAAAGACAAATGCGACAAACGTCAATACCGTTCGTTAAAGTGTTATGGCGAAATCATTTTGAGCGAGAAGCCACATGGGAAACGGAAGAATTCATGCGAAATGAGTACCCTTATCTATTCGAATCATGTAAATCCTCTAACCCTATCTAAAATTCGAGGACGAAATATTCTTTTTAGGAGGGGAGGATTATAATATCCAGGTTTCGTTAACTTGTACATACTGGGTTAAGTAAATTTTTGGTAGAATTATGCATAACATATTTGTACCCTATGTTATACCAACTTGTACTTCAGACGAGTTTTGCATCAAAAATAAGTTTATACCTATATTGACGTAAAGTTGGGAATCTAACTTGAAGGTTTAAGACCATTAAATAGTTAAATTATATATATATATATAATATATATATATATATATAATTAAATAATATATATATATATGTGTGTGTGTGTGTGTGTAACACCCCCGTCCCGTGTGGTCAAAGACGGGAGATGCCACAATTAGAATAAAACAAACATGTGCTATATAAAACAGAGCGGCTAATAAAATTTATCAAAAGATAATTACATAACCACCAACGGAGATAACGTGTCTCAAAATACAGTCCCAAAATACCAGCATGTCTACATTAGTCATCAAAAGTTTAACAAAAATATGACTTARTGARTTATCTTCAATATTGTCATCTCCGTAACTCTCATCCCAAAATCTCTGCTAAGTCATGTACTTGCCGAGGACAAGAAAATCTCGGCTGAGCTTAATGCTCAGTGAACGGATAATAATATAACTAAACAATAAATATGAGATAACAAGTTCAAAAACAATTGATAACGCCAAATGATAATCCAAAAGAAAGTCAAAATGCCCCAAAAGCATRTCAAGGGTCCGAAGACCAAACTGCATCACGAGGATGTGTTGTTCCCAAAGGATGATCAGTCCATTCAGGCACAAGTGAGGAAAGGGGTGTGAGCACAACACAGCAATCCTCTCTGTGAATTTCACCACGTCCACAATTCAATATCCGATAACGGTTCCTAGGATCGATCCACACGCCCTCTATTCGACCGGTACATAATCAAGTCCACTTTTAAGGACCTATAAAAATAAGGAC
>NC_037539.1:27964394-27967413 GCF_001531365.2 Cynara cardunculus var. scolymus
ACAACTGGATACGAATTGAAAACTCAAACGTAAAACTTAACCTTATTCTCTTTCGATCCAACCGTTTCCGACCCTCTTATTTCTAAGCATTTTTACCTACCTTAGAGACCAATCCAGACTATACTGTCTAAATGAAAGTTGTAGGTTGGTATTATACGAGTCTATTGCTTTTGAAATCATCTCATTTGGATCATCCATCTACTTTATATGAATTTTACAAAACTACAAATTAATCCCGGATACAGTGTAAACAGCCTCAAAAACACACTGTTTCGAGCCACTTAGAGTCATAACTAGAATTTTGACCCTTAATGAAAGTTGTAGTATGCAGTATGATCTTCCTGACTGCAAAATACGAGCTTAATTCGGCTTACGGTTTGTGATTTGTGAGTTATACACTGTCAAAGTACGAAAGTTACATTGTCGGTAAAATTCGATTCCGTAATTCCCGACTAACTTTTATGATCCAACTTTCATGATTTGCTATATTTACATGCTATAAACATGCTTCAACATACTAAACAGTAAAACAAATCCAATGGTCGTTAACCTAAGCTTAATCATGCATTTTTACTCCTTCCGACATTTAACCGAACAATTGGTGTACGGTTAAACATACACCCACAATCTAACCGTATTAAAACTATAATATACCGTTTTCATATCTACATCAATTTAACCAGTACTATCATCCTAAATATCAAATATATCATGATTTTGACAAAATCGATCCGTAAACTTAGATATAAACACAGTTTATAAACCGGTCTAAATAACCCTAAAATAAACACCTTAACGAAACTGAATGAAACTTATACCTTTTAGAAAGGTTCGTAGAGTGGATTCCGAATATATAATTATTACCTCGATCCCCTTAGTAACTTGATGTGAAAATCAGAAAGAAGAAAAGAGATTTTTAGAGAATTTGAGACGAGAGAATGGCGGTGATAACCGCGTATCATATGCCTATGTATATATATATATAATAATTTTTTTTAATTTAATTATATATATATATATGTAACCGCCAACATATATATATATATATATTATTTAATTATATATATATATATATATATAATTTAATTATTTAATGGTTTTAACCCTTCAAGTTAGATTCCCAACTTTACGTCAATATAGGTATAAACTTATTTTTGATGCAAAACTCGTCTGAAGCACAAGTTGGTATAACATAGGGTACAGATATGTTATGCATAATTCTACCAAAAATTTACTTAACCCAGTATGTACAAGTTCACGAAACCTTATAAAGGGACTAGTTCTCATAAATCCAAGTGACAGCTAAAGGTGAACTTTTCACCTAAGGAATCCAATTCCTCAAAGGTTCCTCCGAGAACCAAGGAGAAGGGAATCCTTGGAGCTGATCCCGTTTCAAATATGATACTTCCTATCCCTAAAGCTACCCCAAGCTTTAGGAATTGTAAACATTGTGGTGAGAAAACACATATTGCCAGCAAGTGTCCTTCTGCCGCCAAGGCTGGTTCACCAGCTAAGGGCAAGAAAGTAGCCAAGGCTGAGAAATTTACCAAGGTGAAATCATCCACAAAGGCTACAAAAGCAACCAAGGTGAAGAAATCTGCTGGAGCCTCTTCTTCAGGCTCAGCGAAGACAACTCCTGCTAAAAAGTCTTCAGCATCAAACGTTGTAATTCCTACCACTGAAGCCTCTTCGTCGGGCTTAGTGAAGACTTCCACTGAAACTACTTTAGTAGTGTTAGAGGTTGTTCCTCTCTCCACTCAAACTTCTTCAGGTTTAGTGATGCCATCTACTGATACTGATTCTTCAGTTCCAGTAGATGAAGCCTTTAACAAAGTTGGACCCCAATAGTTGGGTACCAATAGCATTCTTAATTTGTTTCCTTGTGCAGGACGTCAAAGGTATATGGTATCTTGATAGCGGATGTTCAAGACATATGACTGAATATAAATCCATGCTAACTCATTTCAAGGAAGAAAGAGGACCTTCCGTGACCTTTGGTGGTAAAGGAAAAGGATATACCAGAGGTTTTGGTTTATTAACCAATGATGTAACAACGTTCAAACGTGTTGCATATGTTGAAGGACTGAAGCACAATCTTCTTAGCATCAGTCAACTGCGTGATAAAGATTATACAATTAAATTCTCAAAAAATTCATGTCACGTTCTTGACAAAGATGATAAGGTTGCCTTAACCAGTTCTCGACTAGAGAATGTATATATCATCAATATGAATTCCTCTCTCACTGAGAATAGTTGTTTCTTCTCTAAAGCCTCGTCAGATATTAACTGGCTATGGCACAAATGGCTTTCTCATCTCAACTTCAAGACACTCAGCGAGCTGTCAAGAAATGATCTTGTCTCTGGTCTTCCTCAACACTCTTTTGCAAATGAATCTCTTTGCTCAGCATGTGAAAAACGAAAACACACAAGAGCTAGCTTCAAGTCTAAATAAATCTCTTCAGTGACTGTACCTCTTCAGCTATTGGATATAGATCTCTTTGGTCCAGTCAACGTGCAATCTTTAGCTGGAAAGAAGTTCACACTCGTCATTGTTGATGAGTATGCCAGATACACTTGGGTCTTCTTCCTCAGATCCAAAGATAAAGCTCCTGAAGAGATCATTTTGTTCATCAAGAAAATAAAAGTATTCAACAATGTTAAAGTACGATCTGTTGATCCCAGATCTCTCAATAACACTAATAATCTAGTTATAAAAAACCAAATTATAGTGATTTAATGAAGAAAGTTATGAAGTCTCAAAAATAAAATAAGAAAACTTAAGAACAATTTTGAGCTTCAAAGCTTTTACTTTATAGATTCATAAACGTAAAACAAAGAGTAAAAGCCTTATTTTTACAATAGACATAATCATCTATTTCTACTAAACAACTAATAAGAAGATAACTATCTAATGCTACTTTCTAGCAAATCGTCTAGCTAATAGATAGAGTTTATCTTTCTCATGGATGAACATTAATAATAAGATAAACTTGAATTCCAGCTGTTGATTTGTCATCTC
>NC_037539.1:27968124-27971204 GCF_001531365.2 Cynara cardunculus var. scolymus
TACTTGAAGGCTTCAGTCAATCTGAAGAACTTTTTAACCCCAAACTCATTCTTGTAAAAAAGTTCGAGTTCAGGTTGAGAGAGAACTGAAGCAGAACGTATCTCTTGCAAGCCTTGGAAATCTTCATTTGGAGGAGCACAAAATAACCTCTCAATGCCTAGCCTAAGAGCAATTTCAAAATCGCTTTTGGCTTGGTGCTTCACCAGGGACTCCATTGTCTTGACAATAGCTCTATTCGCCATTCCAAATCGTATCCCATGATCTTGCCTTTGAGCTGTGTAGGCATGTAACTCAATCAAGTCATATGGATTGAGGTTGATGAGATCGTTCTCGTTGAACACGCTAACTATCCCATGGGCTCTTTCCATATTGAACTCGATGTAGTGTATGGCTCTGTTGGCAAATGACTTTTGTTGGTTCAGTTTCAAGTGGTTTAGAGGTTTCTGGTTGGGTTTGGGGTCGTTGAGGCGATGGTTGGGTTTTTGTGGGTTTTTGTTGTGAGGTAAGAGTGAAGGGTCAAGGTGTTGGAGAAGGTGTTAAGGGTAGGTTTGTTGTGGGTGAGGGAGTGAAGGTTTGGTTGGGTTCTGTAGGTGGTGTTTTTGGTTCTTCATCGGTTGATGAACTCAACACGATGGGGTCTGGTATTGTGGTTGAGGGAACTTGGATATTTTGTTCTTCATCAGAGGGCAAAGCCTCTGGTTCCCTTGGTTGGGTTTGCTGGGTTGATGGTGGTTGTTGTGGTGATGGTTGCTGTGGTGCAGCAGAGATTGTTTGTTGAGTAGTCGCCGCCTCTGTCTCCCCCTCATGAGGTCCAAGACCTTGATCATCAGGGTCTTGGTCGTCATGCCTTGGTCGTTTGTAGGGGCGGCTGGAAGAGCAGGATACTCTTGATCTATTCTTCTTTTTCCACATTCGAATGTGGGATGCGAGAGTGCATACTCGATCCTTTCTGTGCCGTTCTTCCATTGTGCGAAGGAGAGTGTTTGTTCATTCTTGCTGGTGTTGTAAACTCTTCCTTAGCGCAGTGGTGGGTTCAACGGATCGAGCAGCGAACTTTGCACTTATCTCATTGACAGAGGAGATAAGTGCCTTAGACAGAGCCCGTAGGTGGGCTCTGGTAGCAAAGTCTGCACCAGTAGAGGAAGGAGGTGGCACAGAGGTTGTGGCAGATGATGGAGGTTGGGGAAGGTTAGCAAGAAGATTCCTCACCTCTGCAGTGAAGGATGAGAAGGCTGCTTCATATGAAGGGCCTACAGAGGGAGGTGGGGTTTAGGTTTGTGGTGGGATTTGGGCAAGTATGGTGGCGGGTAATTGGTTGAGGGTTGTTTATATGGTGGCCATTTGGGTGGTGAGGGTGGCAAGGGTTTCATCGATGGAAGATGTGGATGAAGGTTGAGGGTGAGGTATGTGGGAGGTGATGGTGGATGGTAGTTGATGAAGATTGCGAAGGATGGTTTGGAGTTGGGTGATGATGTAGGTTAAGTTTTCATCGGCCTCGGTTGCCTGAGCCGTGAGGGTGGCTATGGATTGGATTAGGATTTGGTTTCGTTGGGTGGCTAAGGATGATATGGTATTATGGTGTTGGTTGAAGGATTTGAAGGCGGGATGAGTTGGTTTGGGTTTGGGTATCAATTTGGTTTAGGTGGCGTTGGAGGATGGCAAGGGATTGATGGAGGTCTGGGGTATCAGGTGAGGGTTGGTTCTCCATAATCCCTTGTACTAGGAGTTTAAGGTCATCCAAGGACCGCGTCACTGTATCAACAAAGGCTTGGAACTCAACCTTAGTGACCAGATCTGCTAATGGGGTAACCTCTGCAGCAACAGATGCTACAGGTTGGGCCTCTGTTCCTAAGCCGCCCTCTTGGCCTTGTGCGAAGGTAGGCCGCGAGGGACTTCCATCATGTCCTTGATAGCCTTCGAGAGAAGAAATATCTCGTAATGTTGGAACATCCTCTTCCTCTTCTTCAGCTTTAGAGGCTGAGTAAGTGAAACGGATGTGTGTCCCTTTTGGTAGATCAAATACCGAAGGGAGTGGTGCACGAATTGGAGATCGCTCTGAACAATCTATGGGATCAATGTCAGAAGCAACGAATGCTTCTGTGTGTGTGCAGGGTTGTGGCGAGCCCTGAGGCGAAGGGGCTCTTATTTCTTCATCACCTCTTTATTGAGAGAGGGGTGATGGGATATGAGGTTCCTCGGCTTGTTCATCTGCAGACGCCCGAAGAATGGCCTCTCGATGGTTGGCTTGGGTTTGGGTGGGACTGGGTCGTCCTGTTTCTCTACCCCTTTGGCTTTGATCACCAGGGGTTGTAGATGTGGTTGCCCTTTGGGTAGGAGGGTGGGGAATATTTTGGTGAAGGCCGGGGGAAGCACTAGCATCATCATCATCWTCATCTTCATCATCCGATGAAGACGATGCTTGTGCTCCCTCGCTTGGATGGGGGCACGGATCTAAGTGCTCTGGGGTAGCTGCCCTTGGTGCTTGGGACAACATGGAGCGTTCATAGGCTTGGCGTATCTCACTAGTGGATGGAATGACAGTGAGCATAGCCCGGGATAGAGGACGGTTTGTTGTGTATCCTTCTTTTGATAGTGCTGGGCGATGTCCTTGCATCTTGTAGTTTGGGGTGAAGGGCTCCATAGCAGGTAGTCCGTGTTGCACCATCGCGTCCCCAATGAAAAGAGCAAGGAAGCGAGGGTAGAGAACAACAGATAGTGGCTTTCCCGCGGCTTGATGTTTGCACTTTTTGATGACGGCCGCATGAATCTCGTTGTAGATGGGGAAGGCGTAGTCGAGAATAAGGTTGAAGAAAAGCCCATACATAATTGTCATTATGTTAAGATTTCCTTGGTCAAGGGAGCCGAGCTTGCAGGTGAGGGATCGATTGAGGATGAAAAAGAACAAATTCCACATTGGTGGGAGGAATTGTCTTTCGAAATCTGAGACGTTTTGCAGTTCACGATTGTACCCCAGCATCTTCACGAACCTTAGGATGTCGTCGGAGGAAGGTGGTTCGTCATATTGTGCGATCCCTAGTTCCTTTCTTGTGGGAATGCATAGAACTTTAGAAACCTTTGCT
>NC_037539.1:27971304-27971805 GCF_001531365.2 Cynara cardunculus var. scolymus
TCCATTTTTTATGTAATGTGAAATTTCAGGATCCACACCTTCCAGAAAGAGGGACATCCGGTTCTTYCAGAGACTAAAGTTGTCACGGACAAACCGGGGAGGTTTGACAAGAGAGTCATTATCTTGTGTGTGTGTTTGTAATTTGTAAAGCCATTTGTAAGCAGTAAGTTATCTAAGAAGAGATAAATTAATACARAAAATTAGCCAAACACAAGTAAAGAAAGAAAACACTGCTCTGATACCACTTGTTGGTCCCGTAAGGGTCTACAAGAATAGATACAGTTTGTAGAAGGGGGGATGAATACAAACACAGTATTTTCAAATTTAAAATATATATTGATAGAGAAGAACAATACAGATTTTACAAGACTGTTTGCGCCTTTGCGAAAAGATAAGGTAATGAAAACCTATCTAAACAATCTTTGGTTACACACAGAGCTTTAGCAAATATAAGAAAAGAGATTGCTAAAAAGAAAGATCCTTTACTTAAGCTAGAAGATG
>NC_037539.1:27972725-27974621 GCF_001531365.2 Cynara cardunculus var. scolymus
AGATGACTCAGCTTAAGGAGTCACTCGACCAAACTAGAGTAAAAATTCCTCTTCATACCTCTAGTTGTGGTGAGTTTGACTTCCTTACTGAAGCTGAAATACTCGAAGCTCTCAAGGCTGAGAAAGAACTCAAAGTTCAACGACAACAGACTGAGGACAGCCTCAAGTTGGCCAAGTCTCTTGCTACTAAAGTTCTTCCAAAGAAATCATCGAAAAAGATGGTGAACATTGTCAAGGCCCAAGCTAAGTTGCTTTCAATTGCAGAAGCTGAATGTGAAAAGGAAATGAAGTTGAACGACCGAGACTGGGAATGGAGCGAAATCGTTTAAATAATAGAATAAGTCCTCACCGCATCTCAAGCGTCACAATCAATGGACGAATGAAAGATGGTGGACTTCTTATCTCCATGCTCATCTCTAAAGACAACCTTGAAGCTGTTACTGAGTATCCTTCCTACCTTGGACAATACAGCTACAGTGAATGGTTGGAAATCCGCCAAGCCATTTAGCGTTCAAAGTCAAGGCACAAGCCAATAATTGAAGTCATCCTCAACAAGCTGATCAAGAAGATGTCCAAATTCATTGATGTACCTACAAAGTCGATATTGAAGAAAGGTGGAAGAAGAAAACCTTCAGATCCTAACGATGGACCAACTTTGAGGAACGAACATGAAACAAAGTTCTCCCTGAAGGAAGTCCTGAAGGATTCGAAGAAGCCAGACATCTCCATGCTGAACCTCTCTTTGCCAGCGAAGGGTCCTTATATACCCAACACTATGCATCTAAAGCCTGAGTTTGGATTTATATTTCTTGACTATGAAGGTGAACACGGCTTTTAGAGAGTGTCTGAGTTTGCTCTCTGTTCTATAGAACATCTTGATTATCTAAGATATTGGTTGGACAATGATCTTTATGGTGAAATTATAAACCGCAGGATCAGAAAAGAATTTCTACGTCGAAAAATGCTCGGAGAAGAAGTACCTTGTTACATCGACTTCAGCGACTTAGATTAGTTAGAATTTTCTATCTTGTAAATCTCATCTTTCATTGTAAGTCTTATTTTTCTATGTATTTTCTTTTGGTGTACAACTTATATGTAATTAGTCTAGAATGTACTGACTGTAATACTTGTAATTCTCCTTTGATTAATATAAGTATTTCATCAGTATCACTGAAAAAGATCCTTGAAAAGAGTAATATGGACACATATCACATTTATCACAACGATTACGGGTGAAATCCACTAAACGATTTGTTGTGATATGAGTGTGATAATCATGTGATATAACTATCATAACAACGCACTCGATTTGATCATGGTTTCGATCGGTTAGGGTTAGACGATCACATATTTATCACAACAATTCCGGATGGTTTTGATAGGTTAGGATTAGACAATCATACATTTATCACAACGATTACAGACGAAATCCACTAAACGATGTGGTGTGATATGCGTGTGATAATCATATGATATCTCTATTATAACATCACTTGCGCACTCAATTTGATCATGGTTTCGATCGGTTAGGGTTAGACAATCACACATTTATCACAACAATTATTCATGGTTTTGATAGGTTATGGTTACACTCGATTGATCATGGTTTCGATAGGTTATGGTTACACAATCACACAATTATCATAAGGGAAGAGAAGAGATTATCACAAGGAAAGAGAAGAGAGTGGAAACGAACGTGCAGGAAAAAAAAGGATAATTATAATTAATTAAAATAAAATAAAAATTATAAAAATTACTTAATTACATTACTGTCCTTATTAATTTATTTATATTTAATATAAGTTAATTTATTAATTAAAAAAGTTTGAGGTTATTGGGTTGTTCTCACGTTCTCGTAAATCACAGGAGTTCTCTTTTGAACCTCTATATACATAT
>NC_037539.1:27975546-28011008 GCF_001531365.2 Cynara cardunculus var. scolymus
TTTATCTTCTATTTGATTATATTTATCCGCAGTTAGTTACACGAATTCAAGCATGAGCTTTAATAAGTTGTAGTTATGCATAATTTACTTATAATCTTAAATTTTAAGTAATATGCATCAATAAACAATACTTCGTGCATAAAAAATTGTTTTTAAGAGTTTTTATCAAATTCTTTATAATATAGTAAAAATAAAGATTATTTAATAAATTTAGTTATAGTATTTATTAGTGACTTTTACAATTTTCATCATTTAAGTATAATTATTTATTATTTTTTCAATATTTTAAATAATTGTGATTTGGTTTTTTATTTAAAATAGTCATTTCAAGTATTTTTTATAATTTTCATCAAAAATCACATGTGATATCCACAAGTAATCGACGTTTTTTTTTTCTAATTAATAATCGTTAATTTTCGTCAATTTATCATATATGATATTATTCATGGTAGAAAAGAAATAAAATTAAATAATTGTTAATCACGTATAATTTTTACAAAAATTGTAATTTTTAAAATATTTTTTAAATAAAAAATGAATTCGTTAAATAAAAGAACTAAATACGCCTATTTTAAATGTATTTAATATAAAATATTTTTCCAAATAAAAAATTAAATCATATTAAAATTATAAATATGGTAAAAGTTGAATATTACATAAGAGTTTGTTTCAAATGCAACTCAACACATTTGTACAACCAATGCAACCCAATAAATTAAAATATTTATAAAAATGATGAGAGTTTATTTATTATGATTTAATTATTTATGAAAGATGAATAAGATTCATTAATTATAATCAATACCTTGTATTAGAAAATAATCAAAACTTATATGAAATTACATATTAATCAAATTAAACGAACGGTTGAGATTGTGTTGTATTGGTTGTATAAATGTAAAGAGTTGTATAATAACCTACTATTAAATAAATACCTTAAATCACTTTTATATAATTAAATTACTTTTATACTTTTATTTATTTATTTTTAGAAATTAGTTTTTTAAGATATTATTTAATGAAATGATTGGTCTAGAATTATTCTCAATTCTTTTAAATATGTATTATTTTTTATTTGATCTTTTATATATATATATATATATATGGTTTGGTTCATGTGAGATCAGTCTGTTTTCATGAGACTCGTAAAACCACTTTTTGCTATGAAAGTAAAAAACTGATAAATCCTCTATCAATCATTGATCGATTTTTAGTCAACAGTCATGAATATTCAAGCCCCATTATTATATAAATGGTTATACCCTGGATAGTTTATTTATTAATTAATTTTGGTTTAAAACATCTGACTTAAAAAATTGAATAATACTAGGGTGGTTGTTTACCACTTTTAACAGTTTCATTAACATACAACTTTTGAATCGTTAAGAGATAAATCTTGTTTAGCAAGAAAAAAGTCTGTTTTTTAATGGTTCCACAACCCTCTGAATAATTTTGTATCCTGCATCTCCCTTAACCATTAAGAGCCCTAATTTCATTGTACACAATTAGCAAACAATTATATTTCATTTTGTACTATATCATTAAAGTCTCTTAATCATTCGGACCACTTAATTATTCTGTACCAAACCATTCAGCAATTGTCAAACAGACTTGTAACAAACGTAAATTCAATTTTGCATGTAGCAAGACCCACACGATTCTTAAAACAAATGCATGCTTTTCTTTCTTCTATTGAAATGAAATACACTTCTATTATTTCGTTTAAAGAACACAACAATTCAAATGAAATGCAAATATACAACTTCAAATCAATAATTAAATTACTATCGACTTCTATTTTCTATGATTAAAAACCAATGGACGAAATTGACTATCGTTTTGTAAACATCCCCTGCGTTAATGACGAGAAGTCGTATTCGCCTCCTAACTGAGTCGGGATGCTTAACGATCCCTTAGATGTCGTGGACGGTCTACTTGCTCCTAAACTTTTGGTGCTCATGCCAGCTCTATTTGAACCATACATACTGCAAAACAAGAAACACAAACAGATGTTAGGTACTCCAAGAACTACATCCTCGGCTTCTGGGCTTTTTTAGGACCGTAGACTGGCTTTATCTTTGAGCTAATTGAAAAGGTGATATTTGGTAAGCTATAAGCTAGTTTTTGATATACTACTTCAACCAACATTTCAATAAGCTCCGGGTTTCGTTTTCTTTTACTTTTTTCCAATTGTGCCCTTGATATTTTACATAAAAGATTAAAAAATCCTAGTCTTTTAATCCTTTTATATTGTTATCTAACTTACAAGTTAGTTTTTCATAAACATGATTAGTTTATCAATCAAACGTTAGCTTATATGGCTACTTTGTCAAACATAGCCTTTGACGTATATCCTGCAAAGTGGGCTGTACGCCATTCATCATAATTTGTACTAAAGTCAAGAAATTTGGTTATGGAAAGCACAGATGTGATGCACAAGGTACAACTCGTAATGTAAATTTACGTCACCTGGTTATTGTGTAAAAACCGGGATTTCCAATAGGTTGTGAAGCTTTGATGTTTCCCATCTGCCAACCAAACAGAATTTCAAGATGAATTTGATAGTCGACATAAACATCGGAATGTTCAAGTGCTACGATTATCGAACCTGATTTGGAAGACGGTGGAGACCATTCATGCCATTTTGATTATTACCCACAAACTTAGATTGTCGTTGAGTATGAACTGCTACTTGTTGCTCAACGGAAAATGGTGGCACCATGGTTGACTGTTCAAAGAACATAAAGCGGTCAACATAACAAAAAACCAAAGAGTAGAGCGGTTATTTAAGTGAAAACCCCCCCGACTTGTGAAGAGCTTGACAAAGAGAAAGTCATATGATATGGTTTTGAAAATCTGGTTAATAGTAAGCAATAACATACAAATCATAGAAGCAGGTTATGAGGTTAATTTGTAAATAATAAACAATCTGTTGATGAGCACACCTTCTCGGAAAGATTCACATTGTCGGTTTTTACTTCTTTATAAGGTTCTTGAGTAAGAGGCGGCACCGGCACAACCCAATCTAACCCTTGAAACAGATCCTCAAATTCGGACTTAATTTGCACTTTGTTACTTGATTTCTTGGCATCATTGTCTTCTGCCACCGG
Organism: Cynara cardunculus var. scolymus; assembly: GCF_001531365.2. Taxonomy (NCBI): domain Eukaryota; kingdom Viridiplantae; phylum Streptophyta; class Magnoliopsida; order Asterales; family Asteraceae; genus Cynara; species Cynara cardunculus. The sequence goes on from NC_037539.1 coordinate 27,978,657, forward strand.
TAACATTGGACCAGATGCTGCAATATTCAGATCAAAGAAACCTTTTAGCCTAGAATGAAGCGGAAAATCATAGCCTTGGTTCGTGGGATGTAAAAGACTAAAATACCCTTTAGGGTGTGTTTGAAACATGGACAGGACAAGCGAGAGCGAGCGGTAGGAGAATTGTGGAAGTTTTAGTGTTTCAATTTGACATCAACAGTTTAATAATTTACCAATTTTGATTGAACTCCCTAATTTTTGTTCCACCTAGTTTGGTGGGACAAGAAATATGCAATTTTTGTCCCACTTAGTCTCATCCTATCCAAGTCTACATTATTGCGCCAAACATGGGATCACAAATTTTAGTTTTGTCATGTCATGTCCCGTCCTACATACCAAACGCACCTTTAAGGTATAACTAATGATACAATGGTACAGCCAAAGACAAAAGCAAAATGACCTTACTTTGGATTCTTGGTATTGGATTCTCATCACTAACAGAAGGACTGGGGCCATTTTCTGCCCGTGGCAGATCGAAAAGATCAGTGGCATGATAATCATCAACCTTCCGATCCAATACAATCTCCACAGCTTTAGGTTTCTCTGTTTTTGATTCAGGTTCAATTTGTTTGGGTCGAACAATGATCTGTATGCATCACAAGTCAACTAATGTTACAGAATTTAGCAAATTCTTTCAAAGTCAATAACACAAAGTCAACAAAAAGAAGATTAAAAGTGAAATGAACAAGTTAGTACCTGCTGATCAAGAACTTTAGGAGGAACGTGAGGTATACTTTTGTTCATATTGTAAAGCTGAGGGGTCTGTTTTGGCTCAGGTAAATGGACAATGACCCTAGTTGAGGCACTGGTTGTGGTCACAGGTTTATAAACTGAAACATTCTCTTCTCGTTTTATACTCAAATGATCTTCAACTTTTCGCTCACGAGAAATCCATCTTTTGTCTATATACCTGATCAAAATCATTCACTATTCTACTTAGTACACAAAGAGAGTGGAGTAATTGTCTTTAATCTTTGTGAACATTGTACTCAACTTTATGTTGCAAATTAACATCAATCTTGTGAACATGTCATTAGAAACTACGGTTTGCTAGAATAAGTGGATTTGGGCAGATTATGGAAATATAAATGCAAAAAATAAATCATATTTGACATTTGCTTATTCAAAACTTGATCATTTTTGTCAAGTGTAGTGTTCTTTTTTCTTAATTTTTCAAGAAAGATGGTTTGAAGCAATACTTCTTCTACACCTTCCATTTCATGTTGCAAAAATGTTGTTTTTCTGTTCATCACTATTTGAGTGACCCTATTAGTTGCAGCAAGGCTTGACCTGTAGGTGCTAGAATGAAAAGGAAGATAAACATACTTTGCACGAATGAAGTTCACAGTCCCAACTCTATCGTATCTGGGAGGCAATTCAGCTTCCCAAAAGCTATTTGATTTCTTATTTCCCATAGCTGCAACAACAACAAATTGTTCATTTAAAAGTTACTTTTAAGATAATATAAGTTCATTCCTTCATTCTAAAATATAGTTTTCCCCTTTTACCTTTAAAAAATACAAAAGGCACCGAACTAAGATCATGGTCAAACATAAAGTTCAAGAGTACTGTCTGATCAACATTTGTAACATTGTACTTAAATTTAAGATTACTTTCTGAACAACATTTGTAGCCATTTTACTTAAACTTAATTTTCAAAAAAAAAACTATCGTGGTTGCAAATGTCCCAAAAAATAACACTTGGACAACTTGAGCTTCTATAACCACAGTATCTGGCTTTAACTGTCAAAAAAGCATTGTAGTTGCAGGAATTGGAGGTAAAACCTCTTTATGAGAGTTTTGAAACTCTGATGATTTTTTCAAAGCTAAAGTCGAATAATTGTTACCTATGTTAATCGCTCTTGTAAGTTATAGAAAAAGAAGTTTAAGAACAGTTTCAGAACAAGATCTATCAACTCACTTTGTATAAATGCAATCTGATCAGGTAGCCATGTATCAAGTGTAGCAGATCTCACCTAAAATAATATAAAAATAAATAAAATATCACCAAAATTTAAACATTGTTTATGGTCAGAATTTCTCTTTAATGCAACACGACCTTTGAAATGTGTACTCCAAGACTTCTATGAATCCCAGAACATTGCATACATATAAAAATTCCAAGATTTACGCTAGCCCATCTTGGACCCCTGAAATCATAACATATATGTTTGAATAATATGCACAACTTTAACAATTTTCTTGCAAATAACTAAAAATATTTTTTTCTATGCCACCTACTTGCTTTTGCAGTCGGCGCATTCCCGATTCTCTGGTAATTTAAGTTGCCCCTCCAGTATCTGCATTAGGGGAGCAGTGAGAAAGTATTGTAAGAAAACATTAGTTATAGCATATGATCCCATATGGAAAGGACAAAGACTCAGATAACTTTCAATTTGTCAAGGAAAAACATAGAGTTTTTCTTTTAACTTGAGAATGATTGTGAAACATAGGTTCTATTTGCTGAGCTAGGATTGGACACCTACCAATCTTAGAACCAAGTGATTGAACTTGATCACCACGTAATCGTAATTCTGTTCTCGTTTTATCCAGTTAAATTCTAGCATTCAAAAAGGAATGTTACAATTTTTTAACAACTTAAAAACCATTAAAAAAATGTCAGTTCGTCTTTACTGAGCCATGATAGAGTGTCCCACCAATTTCACATCCAACTAACTAAAATTTGATCACTGTTTGGATATGATACCAGATTAAGGACATTATAGCATGATGATACGGAGCATATGTACACAAATAGGGTCTCGTGTCATGAAGACCAAGCTTAACCTAAAAGCTTAACCATCTCAAAAAGAGACACAACTAAAACTCTAAAGTCGTCGAGGATTCTAATCTTTATCTACCTCCTAAACCATAAATAGAAGAGAGTGCCAGGCATGTCAAATAGGGGGAACCCTCTTGCATTCGTCCTTTTGCAGGTCATCAGAGGAGTTCCCCAGATGGATCATAAAATCCAGCACCAACAATCACCACATAAAACCATCTCATCTACCATGATAAATAGACATTATTCATCAAGAGGTCTCATGCAGCAAAATCCATAATTCACTATCCCAATTCCATAAAATTTGCAACATTCTTATTACAACTTCTTAAGCAATATAATAACCCGTTGCATCGTTACAAAAGTTGATGATGTTTATTTAGGACCAGAAAATTTCCTTAATCATTAATGAGAGGTACTTCAGACTATTTGTCCAATCAAATATAAATATTGAGACAGAGGTCCGTGGCGTTATGATCCTAATAACAACCCAGCCCCCAAACTTTTAGGCAAATTAACTACCTACTCTGTTGTCATTATCACAGAGTCGATTAATTGATTTCAGTTCACGCTTCACACGAGTTTCATACATTGTCATCATTGGAGGATTAGTTCAAAGCATGTGCGTAGTCAAACATTACGAAAATTAGCTGCAATTTTTATAGAATGGAGGTGGTGTGGCGATGTTGTGGTCCTAATAAGTAATAAGATCCATGCCCCCAATGTTTCAAGCAAAAGTACATATGTGCCCTATGTCATTATTACCAAAGTTAATGATATTAATCTGAGTTCACAAGATTCTGTTATTTTATTATAATATTGAAGGCTATCTCTCACTAGGTTTCCAGTCAAAACATGCAAATTATCTCTCACTAGGTTTCCAGTCAAAACATGCAAATTTAAAGAGAAATTGGACATATTATGGCGATGGTGATTGGCCGTGACAACACCCCACCCCACTCTGCCAAGGTTTCAGAACATATCTTGCAAGAGGGTAGTAAATTTTACTTATTCCATACCACTAAAGGGCAACGAATTTGACAAAGAAATTGACATTTCAACAGTTAAACAACTGTAGATATCGATATTCCTTAAACTAATAGTTTTATGAATCATACATTTATGCCATGCTATGTCCTACAAGAGTTACAACTCACAAAATGGGACCAGGTGTCAAAACATCATCTTGGCATCTACCAAACATCCCTTGACAGCTATGTTACCAACTCATTGAACTGCATAAACACAAAACAGAAGCTCTTATAATTGTTTGATTTAATTAATAATTTCTCTATTTGTTTAATGTAGCAAAATTCAGGTGACCCTTTTAAGAATTCTTAATGCTGCCGGTCTGGAAAGAAACAAATTCATATCGATAATTCCTAGAATTCTCTGTTTTTTATTCTTTATAAAGAATCCAACTTTAGCTTGTGGCCAATAATAAAATGTAGTCCATATGTCATTTTTACGAATGACAAAAGTTGTGCTTTTGTATGTAAGTGAATTAGAATAACTACTCATAACCATATAATAGTTCCAACTACCCTACTATTTATTAAAAAGCTAGGCCTCATTCCGTGGCAAGGTACAACTTCTAGAGTATTATGTACAAATTTTAATGCATGAAGTACAAGCCATATAATATTACTTATTTGGATTTGTCCATTGTTGATGTGAGAAGATGATTTACCTCTTAAAGACACAATTTCTGTGCCCTCCCTTTCGTGCTTTGCAGCTTGTACACCATACATAATTGGTTTGACTTTTAAAAATGGAATTTTTTTTGTTTCTGTTGATAAGTGAATCAGGATAATTATTCCCTCATTTGTGCTTCAAGACTTGTACACCTTGCATAACTAAATGTATTCCGCATACATAGAATTTTTCCCTTTCTGCTGGTGACTCGTCACTATCCATTTAGAAGTTTCAACTACCCTACTAAAGAAGCTATATGCCTTTTCCTAAAGCAAGGTACAACTTTTGCTGCACTAGTTTCAAGCTTTGGCTTTATATGGGAAGAAGATTATTTAACCAATTAAAAACCCAATTGTCGTAACAGGTCATTTGTGCTTTACAGCTTGAACACCATGCATAACTGGTTGTACTTCTAAGAAAAATGAAAATTTTGACTTTCCTTGGAAAAGTGAATTTGGACAGCTGCTCATTACATTCTTTACACCTTCAATTTTCAACTGCCAAATTAAAAAACCCAATTATTGAAACCACTCATTTGTGCTTCATGACTTGTATACCATGCATTACTAGTTGTACACATGTACTCCTAATAGATGAAACTTTCAGTTTTGACTATGTTGATGAAGGAACTAGGACAACTATTCTAATTGAGCAGGTCCTTTTCCTTGCCAAATGATCTCAACTGGCTATTTTAATAGAATATTATGCTTCAAAACTTGTAAATCATGCGTCAAGAGTTGAAATCTAAAGAATAATAAGCTTTGGCCTTTTAACCTTTTGAACAGCTTTTAATGCACCGAAGTATAGCTTAATAAGCACAAAAGGATGATAAAATCATCTATAACAATATATTATGATGATCTACATGAATTTAAATAACCAAAACTCATTTTTAGATTAGAAAGAAAGGTTTGAATTTCAAGTCGAAGTGGGACTTTTTTGGGACAAACAGTAGAAATATGTTCTGATTAGTGGCAACCTCTGGTCTCTGGAACCAGCTCCTGTAAATAATCTTAGAATATTAAGCTCATATGAAGTTGCATACCTTGTTGATAATTTAAGAGCAGTGGAAAGACAACTGAATCAATTAGAACTGGATTGTGGTAAAACTAATGAGAATCAAAGCTAAAATCATACATAACTTAGCCAATCAAGCATAGAAAAATCTTTTTTATCTTTATGAATCAGTGAAACCTCAAAACCCCAGAAATGGAAAAGCAATAGGATATTACAGAAAACTAAGACGGTTTTCATTATAAGCTACGCTATTTTTTTATTGATAACTCGTAACATTTTGAGCAGCTAGCAATTAACCCATATAAATACAACACAGACACATATATGAATTCACAGAAACACAAACCTAATTGATGATTGAAGATACACAAGGGATGAAGGGAATCCTTTGGACTTGGATGGTAATAGAATCATAACAGTCAAAGTTTTAATCAATCATAATTACTCGAAACAACCACAGAAAACTTCCGATTCCTTTTATGAAACAGTAAAAGCTGAAAACCCACAAAAATGGAAAAGCAACATATAGGAGTTGATGGAAATCAAACCTTTCTGTGTTTTTCATTAAGCTCCTTAGTAACCCGTGCCTTTTGATTCATGATAAAGGATCTCTGTGTGTATATGGATTTTCTGTAACTACGAAGATGATTAAAGATTGTTGAAGAAGAAGAATCGTAACGGAAGAGAAGAAAGGGAGATTTTGGAATTGGATTTTCACCTTTTAAAAATAAGAAAATAAAATATTCTTTTCTGTTCGGACCTTTTGGGAGGTTTTTTCTTTCTAAATTCTTTATTTTTATATAACAAACTAACAAAGTATACCAAAAAAAAAACCTTCATTTTCATATCAATCTTAAATGAATCGTATGCATCGAAATATAATAGATCAATTTTTTTTAAATTAAAATTCATGGATGAACATGAGATGAAAAAGATCAAGAATTCAAATATCTTCTTATATTTTACGCCATAACTTTCCTCCTCATATCATCCTTCGTCATATATACATACCCTTTTTTTATCTCATAATTAAAATAAATCATGCATTAATATATAAAAAAAACAAATCTTAATATTGATGTATATAAGAAAAAAATTAATAAATAAAAATATATTTAATAAAAATTTAAAAAATACAACATTCCTATTTATTGGTGTTATGGTTATTTTTTTTTTTTATCTGACAGTTTTCTTGCTGATGTGAGATTTGATTCTCTTATTGTTTTTTGTACTGGTTTCTTATTAAGGTTTTTTGTATTTCTTTTAATTACGGTGATGATTATGAAATACAATGTCAAATACTAATAATTACAAAGTTTAAATTAGGCCTCCTACTTATATAAAAATTCAAAGGTATCAAATTTGATCAAAATTATTAAAAACGACAAAAATGTCCACAACTTATATTAATTCGGTGAACAGAATTTAAAGGTATAAACATTATGTACATAACTATTCTTTTTGTTATCAGCACATAAAAATATAGATTTTGAATAAAATAAAAACAAACAAACATATATATATATATATATATATATGACCAGGACGATGGTAGATAATAAGGGGATGACAACAAGGGAGATAGGTAGGGGCGGCGATGGTAAGGGGGACAAGTGTGACAACCATAAGGAGAAGCGATGGCAATAGCAAGGAATAGAGAGTCCAACAGGTGATAGGAAAGGTATTGTATGTTACAAGCTTAAAATTTATCTAAATTTTAATTAAGTTTGTAAATGATAAACATTACCCTTGAATTTTTCTTTGTTTTTTTAGAATTTAAAGATTAAAATTGTATCGAATGAAATAATGGTCATTTTATCATTTTTTTTCAATGTCAGCTTGATCGAAGTTGATGTAGATTCTCTTTTGTTGCCTTATAAAATCAACACAATCATTTCTAAAACCACCGTAACCTGAATACTAGAGACGGGACAAAAACTAATACAACATAGAGATTTTCAAATGGAAAGATACCATAATATAGGGACTAAATGTGGAAGGGGCATATACTAATAGGGACTAAATGTGGAAGGGGTAAAATATAGGGACCAAAAGTACGATATATGAAAGGGAGAAATGATTAAAAGGGTAGATTGGTAAATTAAGGCAGTCAACGTGGAGGATGACTACAACTATGAGGTGGGTGTGTATTGGCAGCCGATTTTTACCTGTTGCCGCCGTGTATTATTGACTTCTATCCTCGTCGACTTCCTACTCAATTTTGCTTTTTTCTATGAGTCGTACGATATTGTTTTTGGTTGTATGAGTAAATTACATTTTTTCCCTTATTTATGGTGCTTTTTTTAGTCTCTAAAATTTATAAATTGTAATTAAGGTTTAAATGACGTGAGATGGGACATGGTGGCAAAATCAAATCTCAAGTTTTATGAGTTGCAGCAAGGTCATAATATTTTTCGAGGCTTACCTTAAAACGTCATGTGTGTGTATATCTATACTATATTAGAAAACATTTGACAAAAACTCTTAAAAACTATTTTTTATGTATGAAGTATTGTTTATTGATGCATATTACTTAAAATTTAAGATTACAAGTAGATTGTGCTTAAGTACAACATATTAAAACTCTATCTTTGAATTCTTGTAACTAAATGCAGATAAACATAATCAAATACATGATAAACATCTCATTTTAAATATAAAAAATCTAAAATATAATTAGGATAATCATTAAATTCTAACAGAATATTTAATTATTATATTTATAAAAATTATATTATTAAACCTAAATTAAATTATAATTAAAAAATTTGAATTAAGAAAATTACACCAAAACACAAGAACTTTTAAAAAGGTTAATTTAATACTGATATCAATATTTTTTATTCAAAAAATTTATAATATTTTTAAATTTATATTTTATTCAAAAATAAAAACATTATCATTTTCTCAAAACCACATAAAATCGTATTATATTGACATAAAAAGGGAATAAAATGAAACACTAAAATCAAGATGTGTCTCGATGCATTGCACGAGTACCCTTCTAGTGTGTGTATATATATATATACACACACACACACTAGGTTCGATCCCGTATATTACACATGGTAATTTGAAAAAATTAAATCATGTCAGAAACTTATCTTACAGATATGAATGATCATCGAAAGTACGATACTACTTCAGACTTGTACTCTTGAAATAACTCTGAAAAATGATACTTCGGACTTGAATTTAGAAATGAAACTATATCAATAATCAGTTAAAATGAAGTTAACCCTAGAATAAAACAAAATTTAGAAATGAAACTATGTCAGTAAATTGAATTTAAACTTAGAAGTAAATTTAGAATGACTCTTCTGACTTGTACTCTTGAAATAACTCTGAAGTATAACTCTGAAAAATGACTTCAGACTTGTACTATTGAAATAACTCTGAAGTAAAACTCTTTAGACTTCAGAGCTCTATATAGGCAACGCAGAAGCTCTGCATGCATGATGCAAAGGGTCTGCATGCACTATGCAAAGGCTCTGCATGGTGCTCCGTATGAAAAAGAAGACTTCAGAGTTCGGGTGAGCTAATTCTGAATAATGACTCTTCAGACTTGTATTCTGGAAATAACTCTGAAGTAAAATTCTGAAGAATGACTCTTCAGACTTTTACTCTGGAAATAACTCTGAAGTAAAACTCTGAAGAATGACTCTATAGACTTGTACTCTTGAAATAACTTTGAAGTATAAAATCAATCCCACTAAATCAGAATTCAGACTTCTAAGTCTGGAAAAAAAAGACTTCAGAGTTTGGGTGAGCTAACTCTGAAAAATAAGACTTCAGAATTCGGGTGAGCTAACTCTGAAAAATGACTTTTCAGACTTAGAAGACTTCAGAGTTCAGACTTCTAAGTCTAAAAAAGAAGACTTCAGACTTCTTTTTCTAAGTCTAAAAAAAGACTTCAGAGTTCAGACTTCTAAATCTGAAAAAGAAGAGTTTAGACTTCAGAGTTCAGACTCCAGAGTTCGGGTGAGCTCAGTTAGAAAAAGCAGACTTTAGAGTTCGAGTGAGCTAACTCTTTAAAATGACTATTCAGACTTGTACTCTTGAAATAACTCTGAAGTATAACTCTGAAGAATGACTTAAGACTTGTACTATTGAAATAACTTTAAAGTAAAACTCTGAAGAATAACATCAAACTTGTACTATTGAAATAACTCTGAAAAATGACTCGTCAGACTTGAATTTAGAAATGAAACTATATCAATAATTAGTTAAAATGAAGTTAACCCTGGAATAAAATTGAATTTATAAATGAAACTATATCAGTAAATTGAATTTAAACTTATAAGAGTGCATGTGTCAAATCTGAAGAAGAGAAATTTGAAGACCTTGAGTTCAGAGTTTTTCAAATACCTAATATCTTTGGAAAACACCCTATGGTAAAGTTTGCATCATACAGAGCAAGACCAACCAGAGCTCCTCTGGTCCTTAAAAACCAAACCCCCTTTGGATCACCAATCAAAAGCAAGACCAACCTAAAAGCAAGGCCAACCAAAGGCCCTCTTGTCAATCAGAGCCTTTGGTTCGTCTATCCAGAGCCTCTGGGTCAAAATAATGTTAAATACTTAAAGAATTTGAGTTCCAGTTACAACTAGAGACCCTCTGGTTAAACATGAAGATCAATCAAAGCCCCTCTGGTTCCTTTATGATGGATTGGAATAACTTTCCAAAGTTCAACTAAACAACCAAAAACAAAGCCATCCAGAAGCCAGACCAACTAGAGAGGCTCTGGCTTACAAGACTAAGTCTAATTCTTAAATACTTATCTTCAAAGTCTAGATAAGTTTATTACAAGACTAGTACCCTTGAAATTACTTTGAAGTGAAACTCTTCCGACTTCAGAGCTCTGTATAAGCAAGCCAAAAGCTCTGCATGCAATATGCAGAGGCTTTGCATGGTGCTCCATCTGGAAAAGAAGACTACAGAGTTCAGGTGAGCTAACTTAGAAAAATGACTCTTCAGACTTGTACTCTGGAAATAACTCTAAAATAGAACTCTAAATAATGACTCTTTAGACTTGTACTCTTGAAATAACTCTGAAGTAAAATCAATCCCATTAAATCAGAGTTCAAACTTCTAAGTCTGAAAAAAAAAGATTTCGGAATTCAGACTTCAGAGTTCGGATGAGCTAAGTCTGAAAAGAAGACTTCAGAATTCGGGTGAGTTAACTCTGAAGAATGATTCTTCAGACTTGTACTCTTTAGAATTGTAGAAGACTTCAAAGTTCAGACTTTTTTTCTAAGTATAAAAGAAGACTTCAGAGTTCAGGTAAGCTATGTCTGAAAAAGCAAACTTCATAGTTCGATTGAGCTAACTCTAAATAATGACTTAAGACTTATTCTCTTGAAATAACTCTGAAGTAAAACTTTTTAGTAAGTTAAATTTAAAATAAAATGAAGTTGATCGTAGAATAAAATTGAATTTAGAAATAAAACTATATTTGTAAATTGAATTTAAACTTAGAAGTAAACACCATTTTTTTCAAGAATCAGTTACCACACGAATTAATTAACCCATGAATAAAATCAATTGCATCCTAAAATAGTGGGATTGATTGAATAAGAGGACACATGTCAATCAAATGAGTATAAATGAACTTTTAATGTAATTGTGTCTAGATACGTTCAAATGAGTCTAATAGAACTACTAATATAAATTGTGTCTAGATACGTGTTTAGGCAGGAAAACAAGAAAACTGACTCACCAAAAAATGACACGTGTCACTCAAGTTGCTTATTTATTATAAGTGTGTATGTGTGTATATATATATATATATATATATATATATATATATATATTATGGCGAAGACCGTGACATTTTTTAAGGCTTGTCCTAAGGTGACATATGTATATATATATACACACACACACACACAAACACAAATACACCAGTATTCACACTTGTATGTGTTATGTTTTGAACAATATTGTAGAAGAAAACTAAACTTATATAAAGTAAGAAAACTAAGAAAGAAAGAACCATTGATACCAAATATATAGAACTTATAAAAAATGATATCGAGAGTGCAAAATCAAGATTAAATCTCTTAAATCTATACTCACTGCTTTTTATCAATTTTCAAAGATTTTGTGTTCAAATCTTCAGGAATGTGAGTAACTATTTACTTATTTGAGGTTTTAGTTTTAAGTTTCTTTTTTATGTTTATTTAATTCATAGGACTCGTACATATGTATCATTTATCCTAAGTTATATATTAATGTAATCCCAATCTTACAAAATAAAGCTAGGTAATGCGCCATAACAGGTCATAACGTGTTACAATGCAAGTCAAACCTTATAATGGAGCCATAGGAGTTAACATGACAGTGAACCCAAACCTTGATATCATAACACACCATAATAATGTCACAATGCATTATTTAAAACCATGACTAGTCCCTTCTCTTGATATTGTTGGAGGAGGCTCTATTTAATCATTCATGTGCTTCTCATGTCATTTTCATTAATCTTTTAGAGTTTAAAAAATAAAATAAAAAATATTATTCAATACAAGATTTACAAAATAAATTAATATTATACAAATATAAGGACATTCCTTTTATAAGCCATCTAACTCTAACAAGCTATACAAATCATAGTCAATGCTTATATTGAGAAACAATAAAGATATTTATGAACAATTATCATGATTTATTAGTTATGATTGAAATCTATATATATATGTATATATATATATATATATATATATATAAAAGTAGGATGATGGATGTCCTACGTGGCATCACCACCATTCAGCAATTCACTATTCTAATTTTCTGGAATAATTTATTTTCTATCATTCAAAAACATAAGTTACTTTACTTTCTCCTCCATTTGAAATGACTTTCTCTTCCATATCACCATCTAAAACAATTGAAACGTCACTGCCTCCGGCATTCTTGCTGCCTCTCCTCTTGCTCCTCCCTCCTATCCTCCGACGTGCCTCGCTCCCTACTAAGAAAATCTTCCCTGTGCAGGTATTTGTTAATTCTCACCAGTTTTTCTTTTTTCCAAATTCGAAATCCAAACACCCGCTAATCTTCCCCAATCCCGGCGCCTTCTCCATTTAGGGCTTTGCATCCTCTCCACCCCTCCACCGTGCAGCGCTCCTATCGTCTTCACTTCTCTCAATGGCGGCGAACATCGACTATAAAAACCCTAACCTCACCATCATCCCGATGATTTGTTTGTTCCCCAATCCCGCGCCTTCTCCATTTAAGGCTTTATATCCTTTCCACCCCTCCATTGTGCAGCGCTCCTATCTTTACTTCTCTCAACGGCGACGAGCATCAACTATAAAACCCTAACCTTACCATCGGCCCAATGATTTGTACGAGTAACTATCTTTTCCTTTTTCGTTTTATTTATTTGCATACTACGTGAAACCAAAGTTTTTAACCTTTTGACATATATGATGCAGGGAGTAGTAACATTCATGAGAAGAAGATGATAACCAATATAGATTCAAATCAGAAAGATCCTCAAATGTGCAACCTTTGTGCAAGTGAGATATACAACAATTTACATGCAACAGAGGTTTGTCCTATGGCCGAACACCTTTCTTGCTCCTGACCCAAAACTTAATACTGATTAGTTGTCTGTTTTGCCATTCAGCTTATGCGTAGACCATGTTCTGATTTCATGGAGACAATACATCGAGATGTAACTCAGAGTATGAAGGGAGTCTTGGTTGATTGGCTTGTAGAGGTTAATCCTTAAACCTAATTGGAGTTCTAAATTTACGTTTTCAATGTTATAGGCATTCTTGCAAAATGCAAATAATAGAAATATAAAACAGGTTATAAGGGAGGTTGAATAGCAAAAGTAGGGAAGTATTATAATAGCCATGACCATTATATATAATGCATATGCATTGCAAGTGGTTTGGTAAAGAATCCATGTGAAATTATTGATTTTCTTGGATGATTACAAATAGCCAATTTATAGGGCAAACATATATTTTTCTTCTATTTGCTTGAAGTGTCCTCTTAATTAACACTTGTAGATTTCCTCTAGTATTTTTAACTAAATATTTTTGGATGTCTCATTTCAAGTGTGTTGAGATTTATATAGATATCTAAGTTAACTCAGGTGCTCAAACCCATCGTTTGCTCTAGAAATCATTAGCTTATGAATACATATTTAATATCATGTAAAGTTGTAATTTGTAAACATATGCAACTTTGATTCTATGATATTTTGCCAACACTGCTTTTCCATATGACCAATTTCATTGTCTCACTTTTTGGAGTTCAGTTTAACGTTGCTATGCATTTGGACTTGATTTATGTTATGTGTATGACATTGTTTCATATGTGGTTTGTGCATAAGTGGCTTGGTTTGCGTTATTTACTCTAAATCATACCCCATAACGAGCGTCCCTGTCTCTAATTCTTCATTGGTTTTAATGTGCAGCTGCATCTTTCAAGTTCCAAGACCATAATCAGTTGATGTATTTTGAAACAAGATGGTGTGTTTTTCATTAGATGATTGTATCATTTAATACTGGTTCATAATCTATGGTTGAATACAATATGTATATGTATGCTACTTTTTTGATAAATGTGGAATATGTTATATTGTTTGTTTGATGATACAATTGATTCATTCGTAATAGGTTTTTCCAAACGATGTTGATTTGCTTAACCCACCAGTTGAGTTGGAGAAGAGGAAGCACAACCTAATATACAACAATTTAAGTGCAACATAGGTTTATCCTATGGCCAAACACTTTTCTTACTCCTCACCCAAAACTTAATACTGATTAGTTGTCTATTTTACCATTCAGCTTATGCGTAGACCATGTTCTGGTTTCATGGAGACAGTACAATGAGATGTAACTCGGAGTATGAGGGGAGTCTTGGTTGATTGGCTTGTAGAGGTTAATCCTTAAAACTAAGTCGAGTATGCTTTCAATGTTATAGGCGTTCTTGCAAAATGCAAATAATAAAAAAATATTAAAAATATGAAATAGGTTATAAGAGAGGTTGAATAGCAAAAGTAGGGAAGTATAATAATAGCCATGGCCATTATATATACTACATATGCATTGCAAGTGGTTTGGTAAAGAATCCATGTGAAATTATTGATTTTCATGGATGATTACAAATAGCCAATTTATAGGCGAGACATATATTTTGCTTCTATTTACTTGAAGTGTCCTCTTAATTAACACTTGTAGATTTCCTCTAATACTTTTAGTTAAATATTTTCGGATGTCCCATTTCAAGTGTGTTGTTTCCTTCTCTTGAGAGCTTCAAGATAAAAATGATTTGTATACCCTAATGGCCACATCTACAAATGTATCTTGTGCCTAGATTTTCGGCCTGCATGGTTTACTTCAAGTTGAAAATTGGGACTTACATTAAACATTTCCTACTCATGTTATATCCATGAATCCATCAAAAAGTTAAATTGATACAAATATGGTTAAGACATGACTAATAATTAAACACTCTACAAATATATAAAGGTTGGCAACATGATAGTCTGTGCATGGCATGTCAATACTGCAGGCCCATATGCGCCATGGCACATGGTGGTATTGTGATGTAGTGTGCAGTATTTGCATTTTGAATGAAATGATGTGAATTATTTGTTCCTGTTTCTATGAGTCTTATGTTTTTCTATTCTCTTGCAAAGTTTACACCTTGAGAGTAGGTATTTCAAAGTCTAGATACAAATTTTGGGTTACGGTTTTGTCTCTTCTTTCTCATTTTGTATCACAATACTTCTCTGCTTCACTATATCGATTCTGATTAATTTCTGACCCTCCATTGTTTTATAATAACATGTGTTGAAGTGCATTTAGTTTATTACTTTTATAAGGTTTGTTTGTTTCCACATAGTATATTTTTATAACTGAGGAAAATTATTAATTTCAAGTTTTATTAGTAGTAAAGCACCACATAACAGTTGGTGGGTCATAAGAAGAAAGTGCATGTCAATAAGCATGCTTTTGTCATATACAACCTGAATGATGGCATCCTAACGTAGTTCTCTAAGTTCCAAGGAAACGAAAGGAAAAAAGACTGGTATCTCTTTAAGGCTAAAACAAGAAAGCATAGTTCAGTGACTTCTTTTGTAGGGTGATGATATGCTTTTAACTGATCGTTACTTCTGAATAGGAATCTTGATGTTTCTGGAGATGATGGTAGGGGAAAAAACGCAGATGAAGAATATGAAGACATTGTTCCTGGCCTTCAATGTAAGATCGTGGTTTGATTTGAGGACCATAGGGAGTTTTCTAAGGCGTTGAAGGTGTTGTGTGGGAGGTCATTACAAAAGGTAGACATATAAAAGGCCTATTTGAACTACCAATATATAATATTAAGCAACTTTGTGACAGTAGATGCCATTATTTAGGTACCAGATCAAAGATCAGCTG
Organism: Cynara cardunculus var. scolymus; assembly: GCF_001531365.2. Taxonomy (NCBI): domain Eukaryota; kingdom Viridiplantae; phylum Streptophyta; class Magnoliopsida; order Asterales; family Asteraceae; genus Cynara; species Cynara cardunculus. The sequence continues at coordinate 27,994,593 of NC_037539.1, forward strand.
AAGTTGTATGTTGAATAACATTATTGAGTAGGGAAGGATTAATGAGCTGGCCATTTTCTAATAGTTTCTAGAAGACTTACAACATCATTTCAATATGTGCATTTATTTCACTAAAAAGATTCCAAGTAGGACAAAAATTGTGTCTCAAGGCCGTATTGAAGAAGCTCCCAATATTGTGGCAGATGGCACTTTAATTATTCTTATTTTAGTATAATGTTGTGTAAATATGTAATTATGAATTGCTCGACTGCTTAGGTGCATGTGATTGAATTGATAGCCACTCTTATATTGATCATCCTACAATAGTTTATGTCTACCTGTGTATGTGCTCACGCGAATAGCTAAATTCAAGTTCTTTTGTTCACTTCACTTTTCAGTCCTGTTCTTATTAAAACATGCGTGATTAAAACCTTTAAAAAAAATTATTAGAATCTATCTTGATTCCTTTGATGTCTACATTTTCACAGGTGGCAATGACCCATCTAATGGCTGTAACTAACTGTAACATAGATATGGAGAGCTTGATATCAGGCCAAAATAGAAGTATAACTATACTTTCCATGACCACACTGTTGAAAACAGGCAATGAATCAGGTGTTGATCATTTAATGAAGCAAATTTTTTGATTAACCTGGATATCCAACCCGCTATGCGAGCTGACTAATTCCAAGGCGACCACCTGCTTTGCAGATAGCCCAGAGTCACCGCATTTGAACCTCCATGGCCACAAGGGGATTTTTATTCCTCATTGGATTTGAACCTGGGACCTCCTGGTACTTTTGACCTTTGTAGCCAAGCTCAAACCAATCAGGCACCACCCTTGTGGTTTAATGAAGCAAATTACCAACTTCATGTTTGATATTGCTGATGAGTTCAAAATTGTTGTGGTTGATGCCATCAGATCCTTGTGTTTGAAGTTCCCCCTCAAGTACAAAACATTGTAAGTATGTTCAACTTTTCTTTTGAAAATCAGGATGAATATTTAGTATATGACTGTTTCTCTCATGGTGTACCTTTATTGTCTATTCTTTTACTTAGGATGAATTTCTTAAGCAATATCCTGGGGGAAGAAGGTGGATTTGAGTACAAAAAAGCAATTGTTGATTCTATCATGATCCTCATAAGGGATATTCCAGATTCAAAAGATAGTAGGCTTCTTCACTTATGTGAATTTATCGAGGACTGTGAATTTACATATCTTTCAACTCGGGTGAGCTTATTATTTCTTACCCTCTTGTATTTTAGTGTTGCTTCCTTGCTTGTGTTTCCTTAAGCTACATTACTAAAACTTCTTTTTATTATACTCATGATCAGATTCTCCATTTTCTTGGTGTTGAGGGACCAAAGACCTCCGATCCCAGCAAATACATAAGGTATAATGGTTATCCCGCCTCCTACGTGGCATCACCATTTCAACATTTCAATATTCTAAATTCCTGGAATTTCTTATTTTCTTTCATTCAAAAACATAAGTTACATTCTCCTCTATCTCTTCATCTAAAACAGTTGAAACTGTTATTGCCTCTGGAATTCTTGTTGCCTCTCCTCCACCATGTGGTGTGTTGAGTCTGTGTGGTTGATTTTGTGATGTTTTGCAGCTTGGAGATAAGGAACGACGTTGACATCTTCTACTCATGTTCCATTCCCAGTCTTGCTCAAACTCCTGGTAATATAAGTATGAACTAATTGTGATATTAATACAATTTTATATGATAATAGAGTTAAAGTATTTATTTCACACTATGATACTAAAATATTTTATTATAATTAGTAAGTCTATTGTAATAACTATTCAGACAAACTTTGTTATTACAATTAAAAGATATTAAGACCATTAAAGATGATTTATTACAATCTCATAAATGGTATTGGGGTTTATTTTTGAACTTTTAATTTATATAATTACATTTATTAAAATTAAATAAATGGTATTGGGGTTTATTTTTAAACTTTTAATTTAAATGATTACATTTAAAGATTATTTATTACAATTAGTAGGCCTATATATATGAATATATGTGTACTTATATGCATAAAAGCAAGTTGTCTTAACATTTTTAGTAAAAGGTACATTATGTTGCTTAGAGATTCTTAGATTTTTGTCATCGAGTATCTAAAGTTGAAAGATTTGGGAGAAGATAATTAATGTTGGGCTATTAAGGTAAGAGTTTGCTGGTTGTGGGAGTCTTTGAATTCAAAAAAACAATGGAGAACTAATTAGCTTGGATATGGTCTTCATTGATGAATTGGTACGTCCCTTTTAATATCGATCAATGCATGTTCAAAAGTTTTATACTAAGATATTCTATGTAGGAGCTTTATGATCACTTGCTTATTTTTCATTTTAATTTCAGGGAACCGTAATGGCTACAACAATCCGGAAGAATTTGGTGTCAAAGTTCAAGCATTTGTTGAAGGCGGGTTTGGTGTATATTGTTAAAAACTTTAAAGTGGTTGTGAATTCTAGAGCTTATAGGGTTGTTAATTCGAAGTTCAAGATCATGTTTACTATTTTAACAACCGTTAAGAGAGAAGATAACAATACACCTTCAATACCGATGCACAAATTTCAATATATTAATGAGAAGACGGTTAACACTCGGGTGAATGATGACACTATTCTCACGGGTACAATCATTTTAAAGTTTTTTACTTCTCTTGAATTTATTATGTGGTGTTCCTTATTTTATTTCATTGCTTGCTACACTCGGTTGTTCTAATATAAAATATTTGTATAGATATTGTTGGGTGTATAACAGAAATTGGCGTTCTGGAAACTGTTGGTGGGAGTTATACAAAAAGGGATCTTGAAATTATATCGGATTAGTAAGTTTGTTTGATACTTATATATAGACTTATTTTTACCAATATTATTATATCATTTAAGTTGACATTCTGCCATCTATCTATGTGCAGCTCAGCTACTTGCAAAGTTACATTGTGGGGAGAACTTGGTGAGAAATTTATGGACGAACACCCGATTGACAATGGGAATTCCCCTTTGATTATTATCGTTACCTCAGTACACATTAAAAAGTTTCGAGGTACTTTTAATTCTTGCATATTTGTATATTTCTAGGTGCTCCTGTGATTAATAATAACATATATATCGTTTCTTGTGTGATTTATAAGGTGTCATCAATTTCTCAACATCAAGTGCAAGCAAGATATATGTTAATCTTCCCGACAAATATGTGTCGTCTTTGATTAGTAGGTTTGCAAGTGTATGTCCTTGGGTGAAACTTAGGGAATCGGTTTGTGTAGTACTAAGAACAACTGAAGAGGAGATGTTTGATAATAGAATGAGTATTGAACAATTGCTAAGGGATGACTGGAAAAACGAATCTAAGGTGCAATTTTTTCATCAGTTTTTTATGCCTGAACAAACTACAGCAGGGTGTTATACAAGTTTTGCTAATTACATGTTTTAATCTTCTATATGTAGGGGTATTCTATAATTATCATGGGTGTCATTGACAAATTTGAAACTCATTACGGTTGKTTTTACTTAGCCTGCAAAGGATGTTGCAGAAGGGTTACACCAGTTGATGGTTTTTATAAATGTGGCCCTTGTGATATTGAATCAGACGTCACTCTTACATTGTTAGTGTCCAATCTTTAAGATTTCTAATGTTCTAAAGTCCATGTAATTGATAACAATTTTTTAAGGTACAAGCTACATTTTGTTGTTAAAGATGATACTGGTATGACTACATGCGTTATTCTTCACAAGCTTGCTGAACGAATGGTGGATTCATCGACACTTAAACTGTTAAAAAAAGTTATCCGAATTCTGATGAGTTTCCCCGTGAAATCCTTCAACTTTGTGGTAAAAAATACATATTCAAAATTGTTTTGATAGATTACAACATTAAACGGGGGAGTGACAAGTTTTCGGTTCATAATGTGTTTGAACCAAATTAAAATATGGAGAAATCATATTTGTCTACCGGAGGAGAAAAGGTCAGTTCATCTTTACACTAAAAGATTATGTAGTCTATTTTTATACTGACCATATGTGTGATATCTAATTGAAAATAGAAAACATATGTGACCACAAGTGGAACCACCAATAAAGGAGTTTGAACAAAGGTAAAATACTTTTTGTGTGTATGTTTCATTCTTAACTCATATTGTTCAATTAATTACATATAGATTCTAATGATATTGATATTGATTAACCCTACGAATTTCAATAGAATGATGTTTCGTTGCTTGATGAGTTGGATGATGAAATTGAAGATCAACAGTCTCCGGTCACTATCTCCGCCACAAAACGAAGAAAGATTATCATTGATGATGAAAATGAGTCGAGTGGCGGTGCGACATCTTAATCCATGCTATTGGAAGTTTGATCTCATAAAACATCAACTGTTTTGAAAAGTTCTATATGTTTGATGATTATATTAAAGTTTTGTTAGGGTGATTTGTTTCATAAATTTTATAAGTTTATATAATTAAAGTACGTTTGGGTTTTTATGCGGTTGAATGGTATGTCGTAGTTGAAACATATGCTAATTCGTTATTCACTTTTGTTTGGTTAAGGTAAAAAATGAGTAATATATTGGAAAATATGTAAACATTAACTTACAAACAAATATAAAGGCAATTTAGCTATTTTATAAAAAGGAAATTCATGAGAACTATACACATGTCACTCCATGTGCCTTTTCCTAGTAGATATATCAACAATAATAATAGATTATTATTATTATTATTATTATTATTATTATTATTATTATTATTATTATTATTATTATTATTATAAAAGCCACATGGTGTGACACATGTGCATTCAGCCAATGCAAGAGTTCTGGCTGTCCACTTAGATGCTTCCGTCACTGCAGTTTTATGAAGTGAGGGGTAAGAGATGCTATTGGATTAGACCTTTTTTTGCAACGAAACACCCCAATCCAGCTTCAAGGGATTTTTCCAGCTTCAAGGGATTTTTCTAGCTGGTGCAGCTCTTCAATACCTAAAAGATGAAGCTCCTCACCTTTCAATCGCCTGCCTTTCATGGAGGATGATGTTCGACATTGATAAGTTGACTTGCAACCCATTTGTTTGCATATCTTGCTCTAAACCATTGTAGTCCTTTCCAATAACCAACTTTATAAAAATACTTTACAGGTTCAAAAAAGGAAGCTCTACCAAAAAATCAACAAATCTTCATCTTCATTCTACACAACATGTAGACGCAAATGCAAGCCTCTGATTCAACCTTTATCATTACGCAACCGTTAGAAGTACAAGCTCACGGCTGGAAGTATTGGAAAAGAAGTTAAGAAATCATATTGTTATAAAAAAGATACCAGATAACATATCTCAATATGCCCATGTCCTACAGTCAGCGTACCAAGGATTCTGATCTCATATGTAGAATGTCAAAGCAGTTTGTAATGTAACAACAAACAGAGAAACTAATACCCGTAATGCTACTTTATATATGATAATGAGCAATTAAAACAACATTTTAAGGCTTTAATGAAAATAAGACCACATGAAAATGACATGGATGAGCAAACAAATCAGTGAATAAGGCTGATTTTATTAGTAGCATAATTTTTTTTTAAGAAATGGTCAAATACGTGGACTACTTGGTGATGAGATAAAACAAAAACACACACCATGATGAATTAGGATTTAGGAAATCCTTTCTATCGATATCAAATTGATTTTTCTAATACAATCAAAATGCATTTAGTTCTTATTTCATCTTCTACTATAAATATATAAAAGATTTAAAACTTTTATCTTAAATTTTTTTATTTAGATTAAATGAAAATGTTATTATTATATGAATATAATCAACATAGTAAAGTGATTAGATTTTTTTAATCTCAACATATCATAATGCTTAAAAAGATCAAGAATTATAATGATAATCACATTATAATTAAATTCAAATAATATCTTTAAATTATCTCTCTTCCTTCTCCATTCTCCTATTTCCAATCTCTTCCTAGTCTTTGGCTGTCACGATCTTCCCACCCTCTCTCCATCTCCATCAAGATATGTATTATGTTCCTACAATTTTAAACAATGAATCTTATGGTAACTTTTCCACAACCAATAGATTAATTGAAACACTTGCACTCGTAGTTAAATACACACATTCATAAATGACATAAGCAATTTACGACTCTTAGGCTTGCATCACAATCACCTTAGAGATGACACATGATGCATTTCCTATTATCTTGCCAACAATCATAGAAATATGTCATGCAAACAGTAAAGGTAATTAACATGTTAACCATGAAATCTCATAAATCATATGTGATGTATCACTATTACAGACTCTTTTAACATGAGATACTTGACTGTCTCTTTTCTCTACCACCTAGAATCATGTCTTTGTTATTAAAATGATTAAACAAGAAAACATACTACATTTGGGGATTTACGAGACTTAAGAAACATGGTATGGATATTCAAAGGAAGATACAAAATAGAGAAATATAATTGGAAACCATTATCACAATAGACGAGAGATGCCAAAGCCACATCCAATCTAAGATCAAGTCAGATACTCTTATATCCATCTTTTGCTCCTAAAAAATAAATCCTTGAAATAATGATAAACTACATGTGTGTATGCCCGCAAAAAATAAATCCTTGAAATAAAGAGTCACAGTTTGTCACTATAAGGATTGTCTTAATTTTTAGTTTGATTGTCGTATGAACTTGTGCTTCACTTTGAGATTATTATGTTTGCAAGTGTCATCTAATTATACTCATTTCGACTTTAAATTATAGATCCTATATGTAATAAAATGTTAATAATCGTGTTTATTAAAGGTAAAATGGAACTTGCTAATAAAGAGTGTAACATTCGACGACGACTCGCATATATGGCACGTTATGAAAGAAGAGAAAGGTTGACATTCAGACATGCTACTAGATCATCTGATGCACACCAATATGTGTATGCATTAAATATTTTGAGAAAAGAGATATTCAAACATGCAAGATTCTAAAGAAAATTTTCCATCATTAATAAGCGATTCAAGACCCGTCCACACTTGAAATTTGCATGTACGGATACATTTATCACATCGATGCTCATACATTGAAACTCTAATGGTATGTAAGTTTTTTTAAGATAATTTTTAATTCACATTATGAATGCAATTTAATGAACATTTCATGCACAAATTATTAATGTTTCAAGTAATATTTTTTTATCTTCTATAATATTAATGCTTAGTATAACCAACTTATGCAGGAAAGACATTCAATATAATTAAAGAAAGATGAATTTCTGATGCTACCACAATTGTATCTACAAGTCCGATACATAACAATGACACAGGTGATTGCATGCAAATTATTTTGAAAATTATTTTATTTATACATTATACAATTTTAAAGTAAATAATTCATCTATCTTTACAACAATATCATGTTCGAGTGGTGCGAGGCTCTCAAATTCAGGTGCCTACACTTACATGCATCGTAACAAATCTAAGGACCAAGGTAAATGATGTTATTATCCTTTGTTACAATCATTTCCTATAATCGTGTATATCAATATTAATTCCAAACTACATGGTTTCAACTTTTAGTGCCACTTGCGATTCCATGAAACTTCGGGAAGGCAAATCATAAATGCAAATATTGTAGCGCCATTATGTGGTATGAAGAACGAAACCAAAAGACCAGCAAAACCTTTGATCCAACATTCATATTTTGTTGGTCAGAGGGTCATATAAGATTGTCGTTACTTCCGCAGCCACCAAGGATACTTCAAAATCTGCTCGACCCCATATCTAGAAGTAAAGGGGTAGCTTTTCGTAGAGAAATACGAACATATAATTCTATATTCGCATTGACATCACTCGGATGCCAAATTGATTCTACTATTAATCACGGGAAAGGGCCATATGTTTATAGAGTGAGTGGACAAAGTTTACATCGAATTGGATCTCTATTGCCTATAAATGGAAAAAGGCCTCAATTTGCTCAACTCTGTATCTATGACACCGAGAATGAAATGACCAACAGGGTGAATGAAATGCAAAGGCAGTTTGGCCATACCGATCTCAATTTAGAGATAACACAAGAACTATCTGAAATGTTAGAGAAGCACAACACTTTAGTAAAGTCGTTTCGCATGGCTAGAGATCAATATCGTTCAGAGCCTGATTCTGCTTTTCGCTTACAAATCATCAGAAGTAGTAAAAGGGATGGTCGTCAATATAATATGCCCACTGCCAAGGAAGTTGCTGGTTTAATAGTTGGTGATCATAGTGAAGAAAACTTTGAGCATTATATCATTGTTGAACATCGTACAAATGATCTTCAACGCATTACATATCTACATCCAAGTTTCATGTCCATGACCTACCCTTTGATACACCCTTACGCGGAAGATGGGTATCGAGAAAATATTCAACTAAAACACATGACTGGATCTTCCAGCAAAAGACAATTTGTCACAATGAGACAATATTATTGCTTTAGATTACAACAAAGGGTACATGAAGGCCACACTTTACTACAGTCTAGACGATTGCTTCAACAATATATTGTAGATGCTTACATGGCAATTGAAGGAGGTCATTTTAGGTGGATATGTAACAATCAAGAACAGTTACGCACTGACTTATATTGTGGATTAAGGGGTGCTGTACACCGTGGAGATATCGATGGTAAGAAATTGGGTAAATCAATTATATTACCATCCACTCATATTGGCGGACCTCGATACATAATCCAGAATTACCAAGACGCTATGGTACTTTGTAAGTGGGCTGGATATCCAGATCTATTTCTGACATGCAACCCAAAATGGCCAGAGATAACAGAAACACTCAACATGGTACAACAAAAGGATGATCCAAATAGAGTGGATATTGTATGCAAAGTGTTTGAGATTAGATTAAACAGTTGATGCTAGACTTGAAAACTACCAAAATTTTTGGTAGCATAATCGTCTGTACGTTAAATAACACAAAACATATTTTTTTTGTTGGAAATATGCATACCATTAACAATTAATTGAGGTTTCATGCTTTTTCAGGTATTTATACTATCGAGTTCCAAAGGAGAGGCTTGCCGCATGCACATATATTATTATTTTTGGATTCCAAATCCAACAACCCGTCGGCTGAGCATATTGATAGAATCATTACTGTAGAGATTCCATATGCAAATATTGATCCTGATGGTTTTAACGCCGTGAACAAATTTATGATTCATGGTTGATATGGAGATCTCTATTCATCATCCCCATGTATGGTGCAAGGTATATGTTAAAAAAAAATTCTAAGAAATTTATTAGACAAACATCAATCAACTCAGATGGATTTCCAGTATAAAGGAGAAGAGATATAGGTGCTTATGTTACAAAAAAAAACCATCAATTGGACAACAGGTACGTTGTTCCTTACAACATAAATTTGATTGTGAAGTTTGATGCCCACATCAATGTCGAAGTTTGCAATCATTCAAGAGCAGTAAAATAACTCTTCAAATATATTCACAAAGGATCTGATAGAGCAACTGCTACATTTCACTCAACAGATACAAGTCTTGAAAGAGATAAAATTAAAACATATTTAGATTGCAGATATATATCTGCATCTGAAGCATGTTGGTGTATTTTCCAATTCGACATCCATTACAGATATCCATCAGTTGAGCGTTACATTTTCATCTACCTGGTGAACATACGATTACATTTAAAGAGAACACTAATCTTGAGGCGGTTATTGCTAGACCAGGTGTTAGGAAAACTAAGTTTATTTAATGGTTTGAGACAAACAAAAAATATGAAGATGCTAGATAATTGATTTATTCATCATTCCCAACGGAATGGGTTTGGAATTCTAAGAACAAGGTGTGGACTAGACGCAGAAAGGGAATTTTAATCGGTAGGATGTACTTCACCCTACTTACATGGGAACATGTTATGTACACAGATTGTTAGATGGCGATAGTGAATGGATTGATTGTTTGGAAGAAGCATCAAGTTGGACTACTGGATACGAGTTAGGACATTTGTTTGTGATAATCCTCACCCATTGTCAGGTTTTAGACGCTCTTCGTTTATGGAATACACATTATGAAATACTCTTCGAAGATATAACTATCATGGAGCAAATGGTTCAAGATCACCAACTTGAAATTGACCTCCTCATAAATTGAAGCATATACTTTGTTCCAAATAGAGTCAATCATGGTGAAAATGTGAAAAGTGTAAAAGAAATTGATGGAATGCCACTTCCAAATCAACAATTACTACTCGAGTTACGAAATAGGTTGGTAAATGAAGAACTCGACTACAATCGTGAAGATTTAAGAGTTGTTCATGATACCAATTTCCCATTGCTCAACCAATGTCAAAGCAAGGATTATGAAGCTATTATGGATTCTGTTTACGAAGAAAGTGATCACTTGATATTCATCAATGGTCGTGGTGGAACAAGGAAAACATTCCTTTGGAAAACAATTGTTCCAAGACTTAGATCTGAGGGAAAAATTGTATTATCTGTAGCCTCTTCTGGTATCGCAGCATTGTTATTGCCAAATAGGAGGAGTGCTCATTCTATATTCCGTATACCTTTAGATGTAACTGCGGAATCAACATGTGAGATCCGTCATGGCACACAATTAGCTGAATTGCTTCAAAAAATTTCTTTACTTATTTGGGATGAGGCTCCTATGGCACACATATATTGCTTTGAAGCTTTAGACAAGAGTCTACGCGACATACTGAGCACCCGTTATGAAGATAGCAAATCAAGGCCATTTGGTGGTCTACCGGTCATTTTGGTGGTGATTTTCGTCAAATCTTTCCAGTCATTCCAAGAGGTACTCGGTTGGATATTGTTAATGCATCACTAAATTCTTCATATTTGTGGCCGTTGTTTCGAGTGTTCGAGCTTAACCAAAACATGTGCCTTCTACATAAAACTGTGTCTCCCTCAGACGTCCTTCACATCAAAGCATTTGATGATTGGATGTTACAAATAGACGATGGATCGTATTATGATAATTTTTGAGGATGAAATGCTCAAGCTTGCTTCAAACATTTGTTTAGAACAATCTGAGCACCCGATACAATCCATACTTGAAGCAGTTTATCCCTCACTATTGGATAATTATAAAGATCCTTCGTATTGATCCCAGATCTCTCAATAACACTAATAATCGAGTTAAGAATAACCAAATTATAGTGTTTTAATGAACAAAATGATGAACACTCAAAAACAATGTATGAACATTCAAAGAATAATCTTGAGTGTTAATGATTTCACTTTATTCAATATGAAAAATGTAAAAGCGACTTTTTTAACAATAGGCCTAATCACCTATTTATACTAGAAGGCTAATTAGAAGATAACTATTTAGTGAGACTATTTAGCTAATCTTCTATTAACAGATAAAGTTTATCTAAACTATGGAAAAGCTATAAATTAAGATAAACTTAAAATCCAGCTGTCGATTTGTCATCTCCACCTGTCTTTCATTGGATGATGATTCAACATTATCTTCATATCCTCATCGTATGCCTCTGGTTGAATTGCTGAAGAAAACTCTAAGTGTTGTTGACCAGAGGGGTGATGAAGATGCTCTTTCCATYRCATMTCTGGTTGTTCATCGACCCTCTGGTTCTTCTCCAGACTTGGTCAATTCTGCCTTAATGTCTTCATCGATCTTCTGGTTCTTCATCACTTATTGTTCTTCATTACTGTTACACTTATAAATTATGGGGTCTAACAATCTCATCCTAAGTAATGAAAGAACAAACATAAACTGATCTATGAATAATTTTGAAGAACAGAGACTAATCTAAAGAAAAGCGTCAAATTTCAAAATCCTACTAAGTAATGAAAGAATAAACATAAACTGATCTATGAATAATTTTGAAGAACAGAGACTAATCTAAAGAAAAGCATCAAATTTCAAAATTTCATTGGATGATGAATTCTTACAATACTGGAAGCAAAAGACATTTCATATTAAGGAAAAAAAATTTAAAACACCATTCATGATCTACCTTGAGATATATCCCAGAAGCGTAGAAGCAGTCTTCGATAACTGATGACTGTTGATGGGGTGCAAGAGAGTTTTCGATACCCAATTGAAGAGCAATTTGAAAATCACTCTTGGCTCTGTGCTTCACCAGGGTCTCCATCGTCTTCACTATCGCTCTATTTGCCATCCCAAATCTTATTCCTTGATCCTGTCGCTGAGTTGTGAACGCATAAAGGTCGATCAAGTCGTAGGGGTTGAGATTGATCAAGTCATTGTCGTTGAAGACGCTGACTTAACCATGAGCTCTCTCCACCATGTACTCGATATATCTAATAGCTCTATTGGTGAAGGTCCTCATCTTGATATCCATTACCATCCTTATCCCATCATTTGAGAAGACAGCTTGTGGTGGTTGGGTAGTCTGTCTAACAAATCGATGGTGTAGGAGGTCCATTGATTCTGGTGATAAAACTGGAGGATGGAGAGACAAGCTTTCATCGGGATCGTGGTATAGATACTGATGGATGTTTTCCATCATAATGGGTTCCTGGGAGCTATCTCTGGATGTCTCCTTAGCGACTCCATGTTCTCGATTATTTCATCGACTAGGCTCTATGGAGGGTGCCTTGATGAAGAGGGAATGTCCACTTGCATCATGGTTGGTTCGATTGGGGGTTGAGTTTGGGTTATGGGTTGTGTATCGGTTGGGGGTGTGTTTGGGTAGTGGGTTGTGTATCGGTTGGCAATGTGATGGTTTCTTAGGTTGGCTCTTTTTGGGGTGGTGTAGGTTCATCGGGTTGTGTTTGGGGTTGAGGTTGTTGAGGTGAAGGTTGGATGTGTGTTYGTTCAGGTTCATTGGGTAGGTTGATGAAAGGTTGTGTTTTGCGAGGGGTTGGTGATGGGGTTAATGGTAGGTTTGGTGTTGAAGATGGAGTAAAAGGTGGGTTGGTTTCTGTTGGTGGGATGGATGTATTTTCATCGGTTGAGGAACTCAACACGATGGGTTCAGGTGTGGTAGCAAGGGGAACATGTACATTTTGTACATCTTCAGAGGTCTGAGCCTCTGGTTCCCTTGCTTGGGTTCCTTGGTTGGGTGATGGTGGGTTTTGTGTTTGTTGGTGGGATGATGAGGGTGCAGCGGATTCCGTTGGTTGTGAAGCTGTTGCCTGATTCTCCCCCTCATGAGGACCTAGACCATGTTCATTGGGGTCTGGATCCTCATGCCTTCGTCTCTTGAGGGGGCGGTTTGATGAACAGGAGCCCCTGGTCCTGTTCTTTTTAAATAGACGGATATGTTCGGCCAGTGTGCGCACTCGATCCCTGTTGCACTGTTGTTCCATAGAGCGAAGAAGAGAGTTCGTTCGTTCTTACTGTTGTAGGAGGCTCTTTTTCAACGCATTGGTAGGCTCAATCGACCGAGCGGCAAACTTTGCAATTATCTCATTGAACGATGAGATAAGTTCCTTTGGACAGAGCCCGAAGACCGGCTCTTGTGGCAAAATCTGTGCTTGATGTTGTTAGCGGTGGCATGGAAGCGGTTGTGGATGTCGATGGAGGATTGGGAAGATTGGTGATGAGATTCCTCACCTCTGCAGTGAATGAGGAGAAGGCTGCATTGAAGGATGGGTCTGCAGAGGGAGGTGGAGGTGGTAGAGGCTGGGGTATGTTGGCTAGTATTGTGGCTGCGAGTTGGGTGAGGGTGGTTTGTATAGTGGTCATTTGGGTGGTAATGGAGGCAAGGGTCTCATTGGTCGCAGTTGCCTGGGCCGTGAGAGTGGCGATGGATTGAATGAGGAGTTGGTTTCTTTGGGTGGCAAGGGAGGAGGTGGTGTTGTGGTGTTGGGTTACGGTTTGTTGAAGCATTTGGAGACGGGTGGTATTGTCTCTGGTTTGGGTGGTAAGGATGGTAAGGTTTTGTTGAAGGGTGGCAAGGGATTGTTGAAGGGTGGTGGTATCGATGGATGGTGGGTTTTCAACAATCCCTTGGATGATGAGTTTTAGGTCTTCTAAGGACCGCTAAACTGGGTGAACAAAGGCTTGGAACTCAACCTTTGTGACTAGTTCGGTCGTGGGGGTAACCCTTGCAGCAACAAATGCTGCAGGTTGGGCCTCTGCTTCTGAGGCGCCTTCAATGCCTTATGAGAATGTAGGTCTTGAAGAACTTCCATCACATCCTTGATAGCCCTCAAGTGAGGAGCTATCTACAGATGTTGCGACAACTTCTTCTTCTTCCTCGGCTTCAGAGGCCGGGTAAGAGAAGTAAGTGTGTTTCCCCTTCGCTAGATCAAGTATCGAAGGGGGTTGTGGTGCATGAAAGGGAGATCGCTATAAACGATCTTGGGGTTCATTAATGGTAGAAGCAACACATGCTTCTGGGTGTGTGGGTGGTAGTATCGAGCCATGAGATGATGTGACTCTTATGTCTTCATCGCCTCTCTGTTGGGAGAGGGGCGATGGAAATTGAGGTTCCTCAGGTAAATCATCTCCAGAGGCCCGTAGAACGGCCTCTGGATGGCTGGCTGGTTGTGGGATTGGACTGGGTGGTCCTTGTTCAATACCCCTTTGGCCTTGATCGCCAGGGGTAGAGGAGGTGGTTGCCCTTTGGGAAGAGGGAGGGGGATGTGTTTGTAAAGGGTCGGGGGATGCACGTGGAGTACCATCATCATCATCATCATCTTCATCATCGGATGAAGATGGCTCCTGTGCTCCCTCGCTTGATTCTGGAGACGGTTCTATTCGCTCTGGGGTAGCTGCCATCGGTTCATGGGACAGCAAAGAGCGTTCATAAGTTTGTTGGATCTCCGATGTCTCTGGTATTACACTGAGCATTGCTCTAGAGACTGGTCTGTTGATGGTATATCCTTCCTTCGAGAGAGTGGGTCGATGGCCATGCATTTTGAAGACGGGGGTGAATGGTTCTTCGGCCGGGAGATCATGTTTCCTCATCGCATCCCCTATGAAGAGAGCTAGGAAACGAGGAAACAGAAAAGAGGTTAAGGGCTTGCCGGTCGCCTGGAGCTTACACTTCTTGACTACCGCAGTGTGGATCTCATTGTATATGAGAAAAGCGTAGTTGAAAGGGATGTTGAAGAAGAGTCCGTACATGATCGTCATGATGTTGATGTTGCCCTGGTCCATCGACCCTAGTTTGCAGGTGAGGGCCCTGTTCAATATAGAAAAGAACATATTTCACATTGGCGGTAAACATTGCCTTTTGAAGTCGGAGGCGTTGCGTAAGTCACGATTGTAACCTAGCATTTGGATGAACCTAAGGATGTTGGAGGTGGTGGGTGGCTCGGCATATTGCTCAATGCCGAGTTCTCGACGGGTTGGAATGCACAGAACTCAAGATACTTTTGCCTATGAGATCTTGAACGAGCAAATCATGTCGTTTGGGGCGTCAATGTCCCCCATTATTCCATGGCTTTCAGGGTCGAACTCCCAGGTCTGCCAGTACTGTTGGACGTACTTTAGTGGTACGCCATTGTCAGTGGGGGTCAGTGCTGGTAGAAGGATGCAGTTTTTGAAGAATTCGATCATGACGACAAGCCTGTCGTCGAACAGGGTGTTTCGTAATTCAATGGCATGGTTGTTGGGCTTCATTGGGAGGAAGACGATTGCGCAGCTGTCGGCGCTGGTGGATTGAACGTGGCTGTCGTTGTTGGACTCGTTTGATGCGGAGGAAGCCATTGCGTAGGAAGTTGCAGGTAAGTTCGTTCCTCAAAGTCTGTTTGCCGGTTTTAGGGAGCGTAAGGAGTATGTGGAGTCCATTTAACACTGATCAATCTTCGTTTTGCTTCATAACAATGGCAGATCTAAGATTTAACAATAAGAACACTTGAGAGAGATGAGAGGAAAAGTCAAATATTCAATCTTGGTCAAACCTCTATTATACGTATCAAATTTACAATAAGCTCTCCTCACTCACTAATTACAAAGACCATCTTCTATTTATATGGTCAAACTAACTAAACATAGTCAAAGTCAAACTTCTATAAGAAAGTCAAATACGCTGACTTTTACAATTATAGACTAAATTTAAACTTTCAAGATGAATACAATTAATACTGATTTTTCAATCCTAACATTCTCCCCCTTTGTATTCAGACTTGAAAGAAAAATCTGCGCTTTGAGTCGTTGTTTGAACTTTGAAACAATATGCACAATATGTCTTCTTCAAAAGAAATCTTCAACTTGTAATCTTCAAGCGATCAACTGTTGAGAAAGATCTTCTAGCATTCTCCCCCTCGAATGTAGAATCACGGTGATCTTTTCTTTTGACAATGTAGATCAAAAACAATCTTCAGAAACACTTGTACAAAATGTGATCTTCAAAGGATCTTCAGATAACAATTCTTTAGTAAACTATTGTGAAAAATGATCTTCACATTCAACATCTCTCAGTCGTTGTAGCACACAAATAATCTTTCT
>NC_037539.1:28014277-28016367 GCF_001531365.2 Cynara cardunculus var. scolymus
TCCAAAACCAATCCTTGCTATGCCTGAAAACCTTCCAAAGTGTACTTTGATTTACCTGACACAAAAACAGTTGAACAGTCAAATCAATAACACAGTTAAACTGCTAGTTTGAACAATATAGCCAATTCTGTTCCAGTCCTCAAGTTCACAGCACAGATAATGCACAAGATTAAAATAATGTACCTGTTTAGCTAAAATGTAACCAATATTGACTATCAAACCTGCTTCTGTTTCAGACTTTAAAACAATACTCTAAATTGATTTGGTGAATTCACAGCCTTTGTATGAAACTCAAAAACTGCTGCTGCTTAAACCTCAAACTCAAACCAGCAATCAAAACTGTGTAAGATCCTGCTGTTACCAAAACAGAAACAACGAATCTGTCACCTGGGCTGCTGTTTTAATTCTTGCTGTGTTCTTAGATCAGACAGCATTAAATCACAAACTGTGTTGCTATGTAGCTTCAAAACTGTTAAAAAACAGTTTACAAAACCTGCAAATAATGCTTTCACAGATGTTAGTAACTATGAACAATGAACCTATTTTAGCAAAAGTCAGCAGACACTTTATCCTCCTATCAAATCAACTAATGCTTCAACAATGTGAATATACATCTTCAAGACTATTTTACAATGGACAAAACAATCAAGTTCAAAAACAGCAAACAGTCAAGTTCAACTGTCTTTGTGTTTCTGTGATTCCAAAATAAGTCTGTTGCTCAAGACAGAAACTATTGCATCAAATCTGTATCAAATCAGTTCACTTACTGCAATAAACAGCTCAAAACAGCAAACAAGAAGTACAAAATTTTAATTAAAAACAGTAAGCACAACCTGCTGTCAAGACTTGCTGTCAAAATAACAAAACCTGTTATTGCAAACACAACCTGCTGTCAATAGAACTTAACCTGCTGTCAAGATCAACAAAACTTAAAAAAAAATGCAGCTTCAACACAGCTTGAACAATGATGAATAGAGCTGCTTTGCTGTTGTTGCTGTTTTGCTGCACAATGTTGTCTTCTTTCCAAGATTTGTGTGATAAACAGGATGAAACCTGTCACCTGCACACTCTGCTTCAAATCTCAACCTCAAACTAAAAACAGAAACCAAAAACTGTGTAAGACCCTGCTGTGACCAAACTAGAAACAAATAACCTGTCACTTGCACACTGTACACTACACACTGATGAATTGCACACAACACAAGAAGGTAAACCTTAGATCAATCTATCTGTGTAACTGTGTAACAGTGCTCAAAACAAAAATATTTGTGTAACTTGAAAAATGTCTACAGTTGCTGTCAAGACCTGCTGCTGCGAACCTGCTGTGGAGCTGCTGTTTAGCTGTTTTGTTGTTGTTGTTTCAATTTTTCTCTACACCAACACAACACATCACAGGCACTTGTTGCTGCTGCTACTGTTCTTGTTCACACCAACAGCTGTTAAATAGTTGATGTTTCTAAATGGTTGCTGTCAAAAATGGTTGCTGTCAAAAATCATGAACAGCAGTCTTCAAATCAAAACAGCCTCAAACTCAAAATCAAAAGAAAATAGCAACACTCTTAGTCCAAATACACAGCTTAAACAGAATATAACATCAACTTAAACATGTGAGCTGCAATGTAGCCAATCTTGATTATCAACCTGCTTCAAATCTGTTTCAAAACAATATGTTGCCTATCTGTGTAGCTAATAGAGACTGTCAAGATCAAACAAAACAGAAACTGCTTAAAAAACAGATCATGTAAGCTACCTAAACCAGCTGTGCATTACAAAACAGACTTAAGCAGAATAATAACACCTCAATAACAGCTTGAATCTTATCAATACAACTTAAAACCAACATTCACTTACCAATCAAACTTACAAAAACAACAAACCTAAACAGCAAAAAACTTGTCACAGCTTGAGGCTTAAACGCACACTGCATTTAGCTAAATCGGACACAACATATGACTAAACCTGTCAACACATTAATGCTAAACCTGTTGCTTACACACTTGAAGCTTAATCTGTCAAAACTTGAAGCTTAACCAGACACAGCATAAGAAGATAAACTTGTCAATACTTGATGCTTAAACCGAACACAACAA
>NC_037539.1:28019102-28020662 GCF_001531365.2 Cynara cardunculus var. scolymus
GACCAAAGGCTCTGGTCTATACAACAAGAGGCTCTGGTTGTGAAGGATGATGAAAGAAAGGAAGGAAATGTGACTAAGTGTGCAAATTGATATGCATATGAATGGGTCTTTGAGACCAGAGGGCTCTGGTTCTAAAGACAATGAATCCAGAGGCTCTGGTCTTTAGAACCAGAGGCTCTGGTCTTTAGAACCAGAGGCTCTGGTTGCAAAGACGAGAAAAAAAAGTAAGAGAAAATGGTTAACTGCATGTGGAATGAAAAGGGGGGGGGACTCTATGGGTCCAGAGAGGCTCTGGTAGCAAAGAGTATGAATCCAGAGGCTCTGGTCTTTAGAACTAGAGGCTCTGGTTGACTTGGAGATGTTATTTTTGATGAATGAAAGGTGAAGTGAACATGCCAAGTCTTATAAGGGAATTAGATATCTCTGGTTGCAAAGGACATGGAAACCAGAGGCTCTGGTCTATAAGACCAGAGGCTCTGGTTTCAAAGAGTGAGAATCCAGAGGCTCTGGTTTCAAAGAGTGAGAATCCAGAGGCTCTGGTTGCGAAGGTAATACTTAGTGAAGAAAAACTAAGTATTTGCTTTGGACCAAAGGTCTCTGGTTCCAAAGGCGATGAAAAATATTTGAACCATATTAAAAGATTTCTTCATGGCCAGAGGCTCTGGTCTTTAGAACCAGAGACACTGGTTTGGAGTACTTTATTGATTATGGCTGATTTCTTTGTATCACTTGTAGGCATAATCATGAGATATTGACAATCTCTGATTGAAATACTTATTGCCTTTAAGTGGTGAGATTCAGCATACCCATCTTGCTAACTAGGAATAAAAATCTTTTCTTATCAAGAGCTTTTGTGAAAATGTCAGCAAGTTGAATCTCAGTGGGTACAAAGTACATTTCTATATTGCTTTTTTCAACATTGTCTTTCAGAAAATGGTACCTTACATCGATGTGCTTGGTCTTGGATTGTTGCACTGGGTTTGCAGAGATTGCTATGGCACTCTTGGAGTCACAGAGGATGGGGATTTTGTCATAATGAAATCCATAGTCCTTAAGATGAGTCTTCATCCAGAGAACTTGTGAACAACAACTAGCAGCGGCAACATATTCTGCTTCTGCTGTAGAGGTTGAGACACAATTTTGTTTTCTGGAAGTCCAACTTACCAGCTTGTCTCCCAAGAGTTGACAGCTTCCAGACATGCTCTTTCTATCAAGTTTGCAACTTGCATGACCTACATCTGTATAGACTATTAGATCAAAGCCAGAGTTCTTTGGATACCAGAGATCCAATGATGGAGTTCCCTTTAGGTATCTAAAGATCATCTTGACTGCAGAGAGATGCGATTCTTTAGGATTTGATTGATATCTTACACAAATACATGTGGCAAACATAATGTCTGGTCTACTAGCAGTTAGATACAGGAGTGATCCAATCATGTCTCTGTAGATTGTTACATCCACAAGTTTGCCTGATGGATCAGCAAATAACTTAGCTCCTATAGCCATAGGTGTTCTCATCGATGATGAATTTGAGAGAGAATATTTCTTCAGAAGGTCAGT
>NC_037539.1:28022517-28023839 GCF_001531365.2 Cynara cardunculus var. scolymus
CCCATAGAGGATTCAAAATCTAGAAGATAGAGATTTCCTTCTCTCTTTGCCTTGATGATTGTTTGCCCGGGCTTTGTTTCTATGATACAGAATCCTTTGCGGAACCTGACTTCAAGACCCTTGTCGTAGAATTGGCTTATGCTCAGTAAGTTGTGCTTTAAACCTTCAACATAAGCCATCTTACTGATGGAGATTTTTTCTTTGATGATAGTGCCATATCCCTTGATTGTACCCTTGCTGTTGTCTCCAAAAGTCACAGAGCCTCCAGATTTTTCGATGAAGGAGGTCAGCTGACTTATGTCACCAGTCATGTGCCTGGAGCAACCTGAATCCATGTACCATGGTTGCATATGCTGGTCCTGCAAGACAAATTAAGGGGTTTTAGGTACCCATTTCTTTATGGGTCCACGTTTGTTAGTAGGGGGTACCACTCTTTTTTCATTTCCCTTAGCCTTTGCAGGCTTAGGTTTATAAGTATTTCCCTTGCCCTTGGGTTTGGGCTTCTTCACGTTTTCATTGGTTTTAACTTTGTATCGATAAACGTGTTGGGAGAATGGGCAGTGATGTGTCAACATGTGATTCCTCAGGTTTTGTAAAAGAGTTAAACAGTGACAGGTATGATGCTTTGGATATGTATGTCTAACTTTCTTTTTATTCGATGGAAACGAAGAAGTAAATGCAGGAGATGTAAATCCTGTCCTAGCATCGGTTAATTTTACATACTTCCTATCTAGTTTAGATTTTTTATTTGAAGTGATCTTTGGCTTTACTTTTTTTCTTCTGAGGAAAGTCTGCTTTTCTTCAGCTAAATGAGAGGAAAAGTGGTGGTTAGTTTTCTCAGAGGCAGGCCACTTCTGTTTTTGCTCACGAGTAAACTTGATGAACTTGAAGGATGTACTAGTGCCTTGTGAGTTATTTTTGGCAGATTTGCTATTTCTCAGCTTTCCCTTTCCTTTGTCCGAAGATTTCATCAATGATGGAATAACAGTTTTCATTGAGGATTTGAAGTTTTCAGGCTTTTTATCCTTAATGATTTCTGATGATTCACAGATTATCTCTTCTTCAGATTCGGAATCGAGAAAGTCTCTTGATGCTTTCTTAAAGTTAGCAAGAATGTCTATGGGAGGAGTGGGTTCAGAGGTTGATGCTTCAGAGTGATCTGTCTGAGGTTCCATCGATTCTGACTTGGATGAACTTCCAGTTTTACTTGGGTTGTTCATCGACTCATCAGCTGATGGTTCCTCATTAGGATTCTCCTTTTTATCAATAGTACTTGCTGATGAAGTGGGATTGACAATCAGAGACTCTGGTTTGACCATAGG
>NC_037539.1:28023874-28037366 GCF_001531365.2 Cynara cardunculus var. scolymus
TACTTGTACTGTTCTCATACACCACATTCTCAAAATCCTGTCTTAAAACGACAGTTTTTCCATCGACTTTAACTCTTTTAAAATTTGCTTTTGGTTTTGGGAGGAAGTCGGGTTTCTGAATGCATCCAAGTTTGAAAGTGGATTCAAGGGTGGATTTCTTTGATTCGATGAAGGAGTCCAATTCATTGAATTCAATTCCTTGAGTGTCTGTTTGACCATTTAATTTTTCATAAACATCTTGGACATCTTTATACTTCTTCCTCAGAAGTTCATTGGTTTGAAGTTTCTGGTGAAGGATTTCCCGTTCCTTTTGAAAGAAATCTTTAAGAGCAACTGAATTTAGTCTCTCTGCCTCGGATTCTTTTAAGGCCTTAGTTTTCTTTTCTAAGTCCTTAGTTATTCGTTTGTTTAGTTCCAGAAGTTTATCTTCCTCTGATTTCTTAAATGTGGTGATGCAAGTCTTTTCCTTAGCAAGTTCGGCTTTTTCTTCGGTTAGAAGGTCAGTCTCTCTTTTGTAGAAACTTGCTTCTTTTTCCGCTTTTATTTTTTCAAATTTTTCAAAATTTAATTTCTCTTTTAATTTAAAGAAATCTTTTGAAAGTTTTATAACCCTTAACTCTAGCTCAGATGGAGCAGAGTTGGTTTCATTGGAAGTAGACTCATATACCTGATCATCAGAGTTGGAGGCATATTCTGCATTGGACGTGGCCATCAGACAGATGAGTGTTTTGTATTTTTCATCGGATGAAGAATCAAACACCCAATTTTCTTTCTCAGCCATCAGGCTTCGCTCTCTAGGATTATACTTGTATTTGTTCTTGTAATAGTCAGCATCCTTTACCAGTCGTCCTCTGCATTCTTTGGAAAATGACCGAGTTTTCTGCACCTAAAGCAGCGGAGGTCATTTTTCCTTCCATCCTTGTCCTCTTTYCTCTCATCTCTTCTATCTTCTTTTCTTTCTTCTCTCTCTTCTCTTCCATCTCTCCTGTCTTCCCTCTGATGAAATTTAGATGGCTTCCTTTCATAGGATGATTGGTACCTTTCCCTCTTGAATTCTTTTCGTTCATAGGGTTTTTTGATGAACTTTTTCTGGAACTGCTTTCTAATCAAGGCCAGAGATTTGGCAAAGGCTTTAATATCATCATCTGATTCAGAAGTTTCGTCTTCAGATTTTGATTCTACCACCAGTGCTTTCTTTCCTTTCTTCTTGTGTTCTCTGGTGGGGGTCCTTGATTTTTCCTTTTCATCGGCAGCAAGAGCTAAAGGTCCAGCAATGGATACCTTCTTCTTCATAATGTCGTTCTCTTGTGCTGCAAGCATTCCATACAGATCATGAAGTGACCAACCGTCTAGGTCCTGATTTACTTGTAGGGACATCGACAGCTGAGTCCATTCATCACCAAGATTTTTTAGGAATAAAACATTGTTTTCTTCCTTAGTTATGGAGATATCATTTCGACGACATTGATTAATCAATGTGTTGAAACGATCGTAAGTCTTCTGTAGTGGTTCATCAGAAAGGGCTTTAATGTTGGTGTATTCGTTGAGACATTGTGCTCTATGATTCTTCTTTGTTTTTGCCCCTCCTTCCAGTTGGCTTGCCAGTTCATCCCATAGTTCCTTGGTTGTGGAACATGCATCAAGGGATTGGAAGATTTCATTGGGTATGGCCATTATTATCAGTCTTTTGGCCTTCTTGTCGGTCTCAACCCGTTCTATGTCATCTTCATCCTAGTTCTTCTCATCCTTGGGCATGTAGTAGGCAGGGATTTCAGCCGTGGTATTTGTTCTTGGGACTCTTGGGACTCTTGGGACAAGAGTTTGTGGAACGTAAGGACCCTCCATTACAGATCGCAGGAGGTTTCTGTCCATTCCTTCCAAGAGTTTCACCATCCTTATCCTCCATTGTGGATGATCTTCTTGTTGAAGAGTTGGAGGCTTGGTGAGGGAGCCAACACTATATGCAGAATTCCAGTTGGCCATTGAAGAATTTCAAAAGAGAGAAAATTTATGTTTTTTTTGGTGAAGATATTTTATGAAAAACGTGAATTGAGAGATTTTGGATGATCGTTTGATTGGAGAAACAATCAATTGGCTCTGATACCAATTGTTGATCTCATATCTCTCAATAACACTAATAATCGAGTTAAGAATAACCAAATTATAGTGTTTTAATGAACAAAATGATGAACACTCAAGAACAATGTATGAACATTCGAAAAATAATCTTGAGTGTCAATGATTTCACTTTATTCAATATGAGAAACGTAAAAGCGACTTTTTTAACAATAGGCCTAATCACCTATTTATACTAGAAGGCTAATTAGAAGATAACTATCTAGTGAGACTATTTAGCTAATCTTCTACTAACAGATAAAGTTTATCTAAACTATGGATAAGCTATAAATTAAGATAAACTTGAAATCCAGCTGTCGATTTGTCATCTCCAGCTGTCTTTCATAGGATGATGATTTAACCTTATCTTCATATCCTCATCGTATGGCTCTAGTTGAATTGCTGAAGAAAACTCTAAGTGTTGTTGACCAGAGGGGTGATGAAGATGCTCTTTCCATCGCATCTCTGGTTGTTCATCGACCCTCTGGTTCTTCTCCAGACTTGGTCAATTCTGTCTTAATGTCTTCATCGGTCTTCTGGTTCTTCATCACTTATTGTTCTTCATTACTTTTACACTTATAAATTATGGGGTCTAACACTTCGTATCTTACGTAAAGAGTTATTTTAACTCCAAAAACTGATATGGTGCAATAATTAAATGAATGCATCATGAATATAATGTCGGGAGAAGGAAGGACATACCTTAGCTCTGACAATTCTACAAAGGCAATGTGCAATCTAATAATGAAGACCTTCTTTATCCAACTGAATTTCTAAATAGTTTGAGATTTAGTGGGATACCAAATCATGACATTCATCTTAAGGTTGGTGCTCCAATTATGCTTTTGCGTAACATCAATCAAACAGATGGGTTGTGCAATGGAACACGATTGATTGTCACATTACTTGATAAATGGTCTGTTAGAGGAGATATAATTCTGGGAGTCATACATGCAAGAATGTTACAATCCCAAGAATCATAATGTCACCAAGCGACTCAAATTGGCCATTCAAGCTTAATCGCCGCCAAATACCATTAGCACCATGCTTCGCTATGACAATAAATAAGAGTCAAGACCAATTGCTTAAACATGTTGGACTTTTCGTCCCAAAACAAGAAAATACTAAACTTTATTCCTGTTACATTTGTTATATTACATGATTTACCAATATAATCAACCATAATCCTCATCATGATCTTTCATAGGTTTTTACACATGGGCAACTATATGTTGCGGTGTCTCGAGTTACATCACGTGAAGGGCTAACCGTACTTAATGCTGATGAAGAAATTGAGGATCATAACATGATAAAAAAAATATAGTTTATCATGAAGTTTTTACAACGTCTCTCCAACCAATTACAATTGAATAAAGGTAAAAATCTATGGAACTTATTTTAAATTCTTTGAATTTTTATATTATTTCGTTTACTCATTTTTTTCCCAAATAACGTCAACGGTAAATAATATTAACTAATATTGTTTGTTTTCAGTTGCAGAACCTTGAAGTCAAATTATAATGCAAGATGCACATTATAATTGTGGTATTCACTTGTTTTATTCAAATAACACTTTATGTCATATAATTTAATTTTGTTTTTTTGAAGTTTTTCATAACACTACACTTTCAATGTTATTTTGGTGATTGGATATTACATGATTTAATAGAATTATATACGTGTGTATTTATATTTTTATAATAAAAGTAGTTATATCATAGTTCCCTATGATAATCAAATATTATTGTACATGGTTAATAAAGATAATATATGATTTTTAAGATAATTGGATTACAATTATATAAAAATAACATAGTTAATCGGGTGATTGATGATGAGAATGCAATATTTGTTTTGCTATATTTAAAATGTGTACCATATAAGTTAAAGTGGATTTGTTTTTTACATTAGACACAACAAATAAATTAAATTTATAAAAATAATCAATAAAAAGAATTCTTAAATTATTCTTTGAATACCGCGCAACGCACAATACGAAACACTAGTATTTATATGAAAGATGATAATGTTCATTGATTATGATTATGGCTTTAGATTGAGAAACAAAATGAAATTAGATATTACTAGTTGTATGCCCGCATAATGCAGCGTGATGTGAAATTTGAATAAATTTACTTGCACATACCAATAACGGATGAACATTTGCATTTAAAATTTTCAGGCCCTATGGGGGCGTTTGGTTCGTAGATTCTGAAGGAATCTGATGGAATTGAAATGTTAAATTTCATTGACCAAATTTCATTCTCTCATTTGGTTCATTCTTTTTTACGAAAGGAATCTCCAAAATTCTACAAATTCCATATATAAAGGAATTTAAAATTCCTTAGCACCTACATGGTATTTTGATGAAATGGAATTCTCTATTTTCATAATATCAAATATGCCTTTAACCCAATATACCCTAATCTCATAAAACCAAATATGACCATTGTTGACCACCTTCGACCACTGTCAATCTGAATCACCGCCGACCACCGCCATCTGAACCATCGCCAACCATCTCTATCTGAACCACTACCGACTAGCACCAGTGATTATCACCGATCCGAACCACCGTTGATCTAAACCACTACAGACCACTACCGATTTGAACCACTGCCCGGCCACCGTCGATCTGAACGACCACCAATCTGATCCAACGTCGATCTGAACCACCATAGACCACCACTGATCTGAATTATTGTCGACCATCGCCATCTAAACCACTACGGACCACCATGGATCTGAACCACTACTAACTACTACAGATTTGAATCACCATTGGTCACCGCCAACCCTCACCGCTATGAACAACCACCGACCTAAACCACTCCCGATCTAAACCACCGTCGATCTGAACCACATCCAACCACCGCCACCTGAAGCACTATTGACCATCACCGATCTGAACCACTACTGACCACCGGTGAAAACTAGCGATCTGAATCACCGCCTGACACCGCCAACCACCAACGATTTGAACAACCACCGATCTGAACCACGACGACCATTGCCAATCTAAACCACCATCCATTTGAACCACCGCGAACCATTATCAATCTGAACCACTGCCGACTACCACTATTTGAACCACTGTGGACCACCACCGATCTAAACCACCGCTGACCATCGTTGATTTAGTAGTCGTTTGACTTATGGTTATATTTGGGTTGTATATAGTATTGTTTTACATATTAAATAATTATTTTATTAAAGTATTTTTAAATTTTCAAAAAAAGGCATTTTGGTCATTTACTAATATTTCATTCAAACTCCAAAGCTACATTCTGTGAACCAAATAGACAGATTCAAATTTCTTAACAGATTTCATTCTAATGTCTGTCAACCAAACATGTGCTCAAACCTAATAACATTCCATTCAAATTTCTTCAAAGTCAAATTCCTTTAACATATTTCATTTCATTCAAAAACATTTTGCAAATCAAACGCCACCTAAGATGTTTGTGACGTTTTTAGTTTTAAAATTCAATATAATCCTTTGTTTCATAAGAGCAAAAAATGTTAAATAACTCAATGAGAGAAATACCAACCTCTTAGATTTTACTGTTCCACCTATTATAAACAAAAAGAAACTATGTCTTGATATTCCAAAAAGAAACCTCTTAGATGTTGCTTCAAAATATGAGCTTTAGAAGCATTATGTGAAGTTATCACATACTTTAGGATCAATTTTGGGGATTTTCTTATTCTTCCCACTATAGTTGGATCATAATAGAAATCTGCGGACAACATTATGAAGATTGAGCTTCCAAAGTCCAAACCAACAACGACATAAATGGATTCAAAGAGATGAAGAACGGAAGAAATCCATGAATCACAAAATTTTGGTGATCACAACGCTTTACACAAAAAAAAAAACAACATTGGCAAACAGAATAGTGTGTCACTAACAAGAATTACTTTCAAACATGGGCCAGAGGTTCTTCAACCAGTTAAAGTTCTTGACAACGGTTACATAGAATGTAACAAAGTGAAAGAAGAGATTTGGCTCACAATTATGGTAGAACACAAAACTCGACCTAATATAGCATACCATCCAAAAGTTTATGCTACAAAACTCAGCCTAAAATTACAATGCAAGTGATTAGTCAGAATTATAGTATTTGATATTCATATTGTTTTGATATGATTTATATTTGTTTTCAATCCATAATCTTAATCTTTTATCTTATTCATCATTTCAAAAAGGTTTTGTCCTGGTACTTGCAGGACAAAAGAAAACATGCCCTCCAAGATCACAGGTAAATGCACCATCTCACCCAAATAATAAACAGACATCTACATCCATGTCCTTTACATGCTTAGAAGTTAAATGGCGAGTGTTAAGCAAAAAGCTAATTAAGATCAATCCTGAACGAAACAAAATCGGATTAAAAGTTACGTCTTTTTGTTAAGAAACAGACTAATACGATTATAAGAAAGAAAATGTTATTTGATCTGTTAAAATACTACATCCTGCTACTTCAAGTTTGATTTCCTAGCAAAACAAATACATATCTTGCTAAAGAAACCAACGCTTTAGAGAAAAACAAAATGGAAGATCATACCAATTCAAGAGAACAAATATGAGAAATAAAAGGCTTGATTATCAACCAACTGAAATAAAAATTAAAGCAAGAACAGTATTAAAGCAAGAACAGTATAAAGTATAAAGTGGTTGATATTAAATACCTTTAGAAAAACCTAACCATACTCTATTTAAATGGATAACAAAGAACTGGTTTCAGCTTGTTTAACATTTCTATTGTATCTTCAACTATCATGACTCATCCTGGTCTTAATATGTGATCCAATTCTGCTGCACCATCCAACATCTCACTCCTGGTGCATGGTGCCCACATATATACACACACACACACACACACACACATATATATATATATATATATCCATAGTCAAAAGCTAATTTCTATAGAAAAACATTCACACATTTGATAGGACAATAACATCCGTTCTTAGGAACCTTAAGCCAAAACCTTCCAACAATATGATGAGACTCAGTAACAGCCCCCTAGTGCAATCATTAAAAGAGGTCTATATTACTTCAATAAAGACAAGATTAACAAAACTTAGAATGAAAAAAAATCCACCAATCTTTGACMATAGGATTTAAAGCATAACCAGTGCCAAACCAAACAGAAAGCATCACTATAAGCAGACTAATATCATTATAAGAAAGAAAATGTTATTTCATCTAATAAAATATTATCCTGCTACTTCAAGTTCGATTTCCTAGCAAAACAAACACATGTCTTGCTGCTTTAGAGAAAAACAAAATGGAAATAACAGAAATTCAAGAGAACAAATATGAGAAATAGAAGGGTATTTAAAGCAATGTTAAACTGTTAAATCTCATATTTGTTCTTCAAAAGCAGGTCTTTTCTTCTCTTAGAGCAAAGATTTTAGGTGGTGTTTGGCATTGCTTATTAAAATTGTTTGTTTACTTATGTTGGTGTGGTACAAGTAATAACTCAGTGTTTGGATGGACAAAAAATAATGCTTATACAGTTATACCGAATCAAACTGGTAATAAGGATTTCTAACTCATTTGAAACAAATTATCAAAATAAATTACTTTTTTTCACCATTTTCTTTAAACCTTTTGCCAGTTTTGAGTTATCGTCTTTTGTAACAGCCTCACTGGTCCTTGACAACTGGCGCAACTTCTTTTCACTTTGGCCTTAGAGCATCTCCTATCAACCGCCAATTTTAGGGATTTGCCGTTTGTGACCTCTCCAATCGACCGGCAGATGAATTTAGGTTTTGCCGGATCCCTTATTTGAACGGCAAATATACCGTGGGTTTCTTGAACAGCAAAACCAGGTGGGACCCATTAATTTGTATTAAAAACCATTTTTCATTTAATAATTTAGGAATAAATAACATAAACGTTTTTTTGTTTTTATATATATTATGTAAATTTATATATATATATATATATATATATAAATTAAATTTTTTATAAGAGAAAGAAAATTCAACATTAACATAAAAATAACAAAATACAAATTTATAACATAATTTAACATACATGATACCGAATAAACGTAAACGTAGTTTCATAACGGAAATTTTAAAAACTAAAAGACATAAATTAAATAGTCCACTGATTTTCATTAAATAAATTAATTAATAATTATTTATTATTATAATATCTGTTACAAATTATAATTATTGTTATTAAAAATAGTAAATAAAATATGTTATTTTATTGTGGGGTCCACAAATTTGGTATTTTTTTAAAGTATGATTGGAGTTGAAATTTTTTTTAGTGTTTATGGACCCACCATAGTTGGTTTTGGGTATTTTTTTTGGTGATGAGGTTGGAGTTGCTTTTAGTCCAATGTCCGGTCACAAAAAAAACCCAATAGTTTGATATAAGCTTTAGACAACATCATAGATTTTGCAAAAGATTCGGATTAACAGCATCAACCCAAAAGATAAATTTATGGAATGCTGTGAAAGTATCGAGGAATCGAAGGTTGGAATAGAGAGGAATTTTCCGTAGGAAGTGGGTTTTCTTGGACGGTAGATGACGGTGAGTGAGAGGAGGAGCAAGTGAGGATGAGATGTATGGATTTGGGGGAGATTTTGGGGAAAGGGTGTATGAAGGTAGGGTTTACGATGTAGGTCTTTGGATGGTAATGGTAGCAGAGATGGTGGTAGTGTTGGAGATTATGGTGGTGATGGTGGTGGAGGAGGAGGAATGAGAAAATGGTACTTGCCATGGGGGTCGGAGAGAGGAGGTAGAGAGTGGTTGTTTGTTCTATTTGTGGATAAATATAATCATCAGATCTTGATAAGGGAAAATGGCAAGAAAACTTTGAAATTTCATCCTTACCAAAATGTCATTTTTAGTCGTTTTACAAGTATAAGCAAAATTTACCACAAATATTAAAAGATTATTTATGAAACTATTACGTTTTGG
This sequence comes from Cynara cardunculus var. scolymus, assembly GCF_001531365.2. Classification (NCBI taxonomy): domain Eukaryota; kingdom Viridiplantae; phylum Streptophyta; class Magnoliopsida; order Asterales; family Asteraceae; genus Cynara; species Cynara cardunculus. Next base: position 28,032,939 of record NC_037539.1, read on the forward strand.
TATCGTCATAAGGTAATCCAAACATTAAAAAAAAAACTCCAATTTGACACCATAAAAGTTGATAAACACTTCTATAAAAAAGCATAAATGGTTTTAAATAAGCAATCCCAAATAGTGATGGCCAAACCGGCCCGGCCCGACATCGCAGGAGGACCGGAACCGGGACCGGTAAGGACCGGTTATGGGACTGGCGGTTACAACAGGTTAGGCATTTTTTCTGATTTCTGGGACCAGAAACGGGACCGGTTAAGGACCTGCCCGATTTTTATAGTCGTTTTTTTAAAGTAGCCTTTATGTGTTAGAAGCCGTTTTTTTTGTATTTTTTTGCCCCAAAACACTATAAATATATATCAAGTTTGGGAGTTTAACATACCAACTTTCTTTCTTCTTCAAAAACGCAAAAAACGTTCACAATTCTCGGTTTCTCGCTATATTTTGTGAATTCGACTCGTATTAATTTCTCGTTTCCACTTCACAAATCGCATTTTTTCTTTATTTGTCTTACAAATTGGCTGGTGAACAACACGATGCATCAAACAAGCAAGTTGCCCAAGTTCTCGCCGAACACGGACGAAAGTCCGATATTTGGAATCATTACAACTTGGTGGTTCTCACGAAAGGAAAAAGAAAGGCACAATGCAAAATGTGTCAAGCTCTTCTTATGGCGGAAGGAAATTATACCTTAAGGAGGCACAATGAAAAAACGTGCCCGGGTTGAGGTCGGGGGCGACTCAAGCCCCAACCGATACTTGACACTCAAGGTCAAATATGGTCATATGATGTCGAGTTGAACCGACAAATGACAACACAATGTGTCATTCAAGTCGGGTTGTCTTTCGGACATTTCGACAACCCTCACGTTACGAAGTTGATTCAAAAGATGCTACAACCACGATACAAGCCGGTAAGTCGTCAAACCCTTAGATGTGATGCAATACAAATGTGGAAAATGTGTCGGGCCGAAATGTAACAAATATTTTTCGTTTTGCCTAACAGTATTTTTTTAACGTGTGATCTATGGAGCGCACCATACAAATTTCCGGTTTCGTATATATGCATAACGGCGCATTGGGTTGAGCCTACAACATGACATTTATTCAAACGTGTAATCGCGTTTGCACCCTTTGGTGCGCCACATTCGTGTGCACGTCAATTTTCAATTATTAAAAAATGTCTTGCATTTTATAATTTAACTGCTAAAATAATTAGTATTTCATTTGATAACGCTAGTAATAACAATGTTTGTGTGAAAAAATTAAAGTGTCATTTGACACCTATATTAGACGGTAAATTATTTCATACATGTTGTGCACACATAATAAATTTAGCCGTTCAAGACGGTTTAAATACTTGTAAACCCGTAATAAATAAATTTAGACTTATGTTACGGCGAATTTTCATAAAAAGATAAAAAAACGAATGCGGAATATAGAAAGTATTGCGAGGACGTTGGTTTTAGAGCTTTGGGACAGAGGTTCCATATGCCCGTTCGTTGGAATTCGACTTATTTTATGATTGAAATTATGATCAAACAAAAAAATTATATTTTTGCTTTTTATAGACATCATTACCCGCAAAATTCTATTGAAAATCTTGATTGGACCGTGCTTGAAAGATTGTATGATATTTTAGGCGATTCTAAAAAAATGCGACAACACTTCTATCTGGTATTTATTATCTAACAAGCCCTTTAGTTTTAAACCAAATCTATATTTTGGCAAGTAAGATTTCCCAATACAAAGACCATCACGATTGGGGAAGGTTGATGTCTTCAATGAAAAAGGAATTATTAAAATATTTTATGAGCATCCCATTTGCTTTTCTTTGTGTTGCAGTATTAAACCCGTATTTAAATATTGTCGGTGTTGAAGTTTTAATTACACAAATATGTGTGGCTTTTGGTTTGGATACCGCTACGGATAATTTCTTTTTCAATGGAACAAAAACGTTTGTTTAATCGTAATTTTCAAGATTTGTTTGATCATTACAAACATTTTTACGGAGGAGAAAACCAACAACAAAGCTCTTCAAGTCGTGGGTTTGCGGGTTCTAGTTCTTCTTGTAGTGGTCATCGACAAAATCGTAAAGAGTTGATGACTAATTTAATGAACGAGGTTTTAAATAAATCATGTAAAAAAAGTCGATATGATAACGATTTGGGTGAACTAAATATGTATGTGCATACTAACTTTATGGCTGCATGCCCCGCAAATGATGTCGAAGATTATGAAAAAATTGATTTATTAGATTTTTGGAAACAAAAACAATCTCAATTCCCGATGTTAACGTGCATTGCACGTGATGTACTAACAATCCATGTTATAACCAGGATTTAGACAACCTGGATTGAGGTAATTTATACGTGTTTATTATGTGGATTACGTGAAATATGCATGCCTAATTTAGAAATGCATGAACTATATATGTGAAATGTGAACATGATATTGTGCATGCATATACGTGAAAAGACGTCATGACTTATATGATTTATACATGTATGCATGTGGTGTGAAGCATACATGAGCTGATGCCTATATGTGATAAGATATTCTGGTGGAAAATATTATTGTAATATTTAAAAACTTATACCTTCATGGTTAAGAAATCATGAATTTTATGATAAATAAACCCACCACCCAAGGTTATTTCTATTGGATAAAGGATTCACCGCCTATGAGTTTTATAATTAAAATARTCTTCACCKCCAKGGTGGRAGTATTTAAAGAAATAAAAAGATAAGATTMTATCTTATCATTTCATTTGAAGAAAAATCTGTTGAAAGAGAAAAAGAGTGTTGTAGCGGTGAGAAGTGTTCTTGAAGGAATCTCTTGTTCAAAGCTGTTTGAAGAGCTTGTGATTTGCTGTGTGTTTTAAAACTACAGAAATTGTGATTGTTAAGGTGAGTTTTAAAAATATTGTTGAGTATACACTATGAGTTTTTGATGACTAAAACCTTTATATATATTGTTATATAAACTGTTGGATCTTTATGTTGGTTTTGAAGAAAAGATGGTAAAACTATTTTGATAGTTTAAAGGTGTTATTGTTATATATTTGAGTATTAAAAACTGTTTTGGTAAAGATAAAGAAAGGATTGCTTCTTTAAAACAGTTTTGGAAATGATATCTTGTTTTGAAGATTTTAAAGGGACATGATGTTTTTGGAAATCATTGAAAGAATAGATTGTTCTTGAGTTTGAAATGTTTTAATGATAAAACTGTTGGTTGAAAACTATAGAGAATATTATTTTGAGACAATCGTGATTTTGATCTGTCTTCATTTGGAATTAATCTATAGATTTTATGGATAAAACTATGAATGAGGATTCGATAAGATGGTTGTGACTGCGATCCTTCATCCGAACTAGTTCATAGATTTTGAAGAAGAAATAAGGGTGACATATTAAGGAGAGGTGTCTTTTGGAATAAGGGTGACATATTAAGGAGATGTGTCTTTTGGAATAAGTGTGGCATATCAAGGAGAGGTGTCTTTTGGAATAAGGGTAACATATTAAGGAGATGTGTCTTTTGGATATAAGGGTGGCAATTGTGTGTGAATATTATAGCTCTTACTATTATGTTTTTTAAGACTACTATAGATTTGAGTCCTTACTTTTTTGTGATTTGAGAACTCAAAGATATTGTTCTTATTAGAAATAATAGTATTGATGTTATTGAAAAGAAGAAAACTTGGCCTATGGCCATTGATATTGGTTAAAAGTGTTTTGGAACAGAATGGTCATTTTTATGAGGAATCACAGGGGCTCTGGTTGTTCCTTGTAAGGAACCAGAGGGGCTCTAGTTGGTCCTCATTATTGGACCAGAGGATTCTGGTTAATGATTTGGAGAATGAGCAAGTTTTTACTAAATGTACTAATTGGACCAGAGGCTCTGTATATATTGATAAGAGCTTCTATGTCAAAATCATATTTTTAGAAGTTTTAAGAAAAGGATTTTATACTTAGAATATTTTTATGAAAAAGAGACCAAAAAGGCTCTGGTTGGCTTACACATTGAAGCAGAAGCTCTGGTTAGTACAACCAGAGGCTCTGGTTGAGGAACCAGAAGCTCTGGAAGAGAGACCAGAGGGGCTCTGGTCCTGGTTACTGAAATATATTTCAAGTGTGGTTTGGAACCAGAGGCTCGATGGACCAAAACAGAATCTGATTTTATTCTGCATGTCGTGAAATGATTATTTAATAAATGTTTTGGTGACCTTCACCCTGCATTACATAAAAGGAAACCTCACAAGACATTCATGTCTAACCCTCATTTCGTGTTTTCAAAAATATGTGTGCAAGTAAAGATAATAAGGGAAAGAACATTATGTGAATTACTTCCCTATGTGCTTAGCTGTTTTGGAAGCATAGATGCTTGAATAAAAGAAGCATGTACTTTTGAAATTTTTGAGAGGTGTAATTCACATTAA
>NC_037539.1:28037856-28042159 GCF_001531365.2 Cynara cardunculus var. scolymus
GGTGTAATTCACATTAAAGACTTTTGTATTATGGACCTATGTGGGAGAAGACATGTATTCTATGTATAATATGTGTTATATGCAATGTATGGATTAGGGTGTTACAGAAGTTTGTATCAGTGCATCGGATATTTTAGAGAAATCTTGAATAAACTTGCGGTAATAGCCTGCCAATCCCAAGAAACTTCGAATTTCAGATGGTGTTTTCGGTGCCTCCCATTTTGCAACGACTTCAATCTTTGCTGGATCTACCTTTACTCCATCCTCAGATATAACATGCCCCATAAACTGGACTTCTCTTAGCCAAAATTCACACTTTGATAGTTTAGCATACAACTTTTCTCTTTTCAAAAGCTCAAGGATCAATCGAAGATATTCTGCATGCTCTTCTTGTGTTTTAGAATATATAAGAATATCATCGATAAATACAATGACAAATTTATCAAGGTATTCTCTACATATTCAATTCATCAGATCCATGAAAAGCTGCAGGTGCATTAGTCAAACCAAATGGCATAATCAAGAATTCATGGTGCCCGTACCTGGTTCGAAATGTTGTTTTTGCTATATCATCTTTTTTGACTTTCAACTTATGGTATCCTGATCGCAAATCAATCTTTGAGAAGTAACTAGCTCCTACCAGTTGATCAAACAAATCATCGATCCTGGGTAATGGATATTTGTTCTTTATGGTCAATTTGTTTAACTCTCGATAATCAATACACATACGCATAGTGCCATCTTTCTTTTTCACAAACAGAATTGGAGCTCCCCATGGTGAAGTACTTGGCCTGATAAATCTGTTGTCTGACAAATCCTTTAATTGTGTAACCAGTTCTTTTCTAAAAAAAAAGATGAAAAAAATCCAATGGATTGGTTGAATATATTTCCCGAAATAACCCCCAATTTTGATAATAAAAAAAAAACAAAGAGAAAAGTTTCTAATTAGGTCACGAATTACAAATGCCTGGAAAAGTTCTATTGCTATTTCGCTTTTCATATCCGTAATAGTGCGAAAACGAAAAGAGGAAGACGAATAACCCCTCCCAGAAATATTTCTTCCCTTCATTTATCCGTTCTATTTCGCGTTTACTTTTGGATTACTAAGCGGAAGCGAGAATGTCGGCTTGAGTAACGCAAATCCAAGCGAACTTTTCTTAAATCCAAGCGATCTTTTCGTAGGCGTTTGGATCCCATTGAATTTCATTCAGAGGATCGTATGGTAGGCCACAAATTGGGAGAATTTGGCATACCAAGGCAAACCCATGGAAATACCCCGGCAGATGTATAGAACTTTTCAACGAGATAGTAGGTACTTACCGTGTCAATTGGCAATTCTTGGTCATTGAGATTCATGGTGTGATTTGATCGAAATTCTGATTTTACAGATTCGAAATGAGAAACTGAGCAGCGGGTGCTGTAGCGAAACTGATTGCAAAAGAAGGAAAATCGGAATGAGCCGGCGACTCATAGGCAGTGGCTTTGGTTCTTATTTGTTTCTAATGATGATCTATAAATATAGGAGTTATAAATATCTCTCCAAGATTCACTAATTATAATTCTGATGGAGCTAATCTTTATGGTGTTTTTGCTACAGGTGCTGCTACAGGTGCTGCTCCAGGTATCAAATCAATCCCAAATTCAATAACTCTATCTGGAGGTAGCCATGACAAGTCTTCTGGAAAGACTTCAGGATATTCACTAACAACCGGAATTAATTCTTTCTTACTCTTTTCTTTCTTGGCATCAATTATGTAAGCTAAAAATCCTTCGCATTTCTTTTGGATACATTTTCTGGCTTTCATCATAGATAGCAAACTGTATGATGATCCTGATGATCACCATAAATTACGACTGTCCCTCTGGTCTCTCTTACAGAGCTTCTGGTTGATACCAACTCTGTAACACCCCCAATCCATATATTGCATATAACACATATATTATACATAGAATACATGTCTTCTCCCACATAGGTCCATAATACAAAAGTCTTTAATGTGAATTACACCACTCAAAAATTTCAAAAGTACGTGCTTCTTTTAATTGTCGAGATGTATATGATATGAATTTCCCTTTTTGCATCAAGGCACAACCTAAACCCAACTTCGATGCATCACTATATACCACAAAGTCTTAAGTTCCATCGGATAATGATAGTATCGGAGCGCTGCAAAGATGGTCTTTTAATAATTGAAACACTTTCTGCTGTTCTTCTTTCCACTGAAATTTGACGTTCTTTCGAGTTAATTTCGTTAAAGGCACGAATGTTAAACCTCACAATTCATAATGTAAAAAGTAATGAAAAACAACAAGTGATGAAGAACCAGAAGACCAATGAAGACATCAAGGTAGAAAAGACTAAGTCTAGAAATTAACCAGAGGATCGATGGACAGTCCAAGGATGTGATGGAAAGAGCATTCTCATCGACCCTCTGGTCAATCAATACTTAGAAGATTTTACAGCAATTCATACAAGCATGCGATGGAGATTCGAAGATAAGGATAAGATCATCATATCATGAATGACAGCTGGAGATGACAAGTCAACAGCTGGAATTCGAGTTTATCTTAATATTAATGGTTATCCATAAAAAAGATAAACCTTATCTGTTAAATAAAAGATTTACTAGAAAGTAGCATTAGATAGTTATCTTCTTATTAGCCGATTAGTATAAATAGGTGATCAGATCTATTGTAAATATAAGGCTTTTACGCATTGTTTTACGTTTCTAAGTTTATAAAGTAAAACCTTGAGTCTTCATAAATATTATTATTTTTATTCTTGAGTCTTCATAATTTTCTTCATAAAATCACTACAATTTGGTTATTCATAACTAGATTATTAGTGTTATTGAGAGATCTGGTATCAACAATTGGTATCAGAGCCTATTGATTGATTTCCCAATCAAAACGATCATTCAAAAAATCTCTCAAATTTTGATCTTCTTTCTCGTCAAAAAAATTACCACTTCTTCTTTAAAATTCCCTATGACCAACTGGAATTCTGCTTACAATGTTGGCTCCCTCACAAAGCCCCCAACTCTTCAACGAGAGGAATATCCTCAATGGAAAATCATAATGGTGAATTTTCTGGAAGGAATGGACAGGAATCTCCTGCGATCTATACAGGAGGGTCCCTACATTCCACAAACTCTAGTCCCAAGAGTTCCAGGAACAAATACCACAGCTGAAATTACAGCTTACTACATGCCCAAGGATGAAAAGAACTGGGACGAAAATGATAAAGAAAGAGTCGAAACTGACAAAAAGGCCAAAAGATCGATAATCATGGCTTTACCCAACGAAATCTTCCAATCCCTCGATACATGTTCCACAGCCAAGGAACTATGGGATGAACTGGCAAGCCAACTAGAAGGAGGAGCAAAAACAAAGAAAAATCGTCGAGCACAATGCCTCAACGAATACACAAATTTTAAAGCCCTCCCTGATGAACCAATATAAAAGACTTATAATCGCTTCAACACATTGATAAATCAATGTCGTAGAAACGATATCATCAGAACAAAGGAAGAAAACAACGTTTTATTCSTAAAGAGTCTAGGCGATGAATGGACTCAACTATCTATGTCCCTACAAGCAAACCAGGACCTAGATGGCTGGTCTCTTCATGACCTGTATGGAACACTTGCAGCACAAGAGAGCGACATTATGAAGAAAAAGGTATCCATTGGTGGACCCCTTGCTCTTGTTGCCGATGAAAAACCAAGGACTCCCGCCAAAGAACATAAGAAGAAGAGAAAGAAAGCATTGGTGATAGAATCAGAATCTGAAGAGGAAACTTCTGAATCAGAATCTGAATGAAATTAAAGCTTTCGCCAAATCGTTGGCCTTGATTACAAAACAGTTCCAAAAGAAGTTCATCAGAAAACCCTACGAGCGAAAAGAGTTCAGAAGGGAAAGGTACCAGTCATCCTGTGATAGAAAGCCATCCAAATTTCATCAAAGGGACGAAAGAAGAGATGAAAGAGAAGAACGGGAAGAGAGAAGAGAAGAAAGAAGAGAAGAAAGGAGAGAGGACAAGGATGGAAAGAAAAATGACCTTCGATGCTTCAGATGCGTAAAACTTGGTCATTTTTCCAATTAATGCAAAGGGCGATTGATCAAGGACGCTGATTACTATAAGAATAAATACAAGTATAATTCAAAAAAGTGAAGCTTGATGGCCGAAAAAGAAAACTGGGTGTCCGACTCTTCATCAGACGATGAAGATAAAGCGCTCATCTGTCTAATGGCCACGTCCAATGCAGAATCCTCCTCCAACTCTGATGACCAGGTATGTGAG
>NC_037539.1:28046164-28057363 GCF_001531365.2 Cynara cardunculus var. scolymus
CGTTGATAAAAAGCAAATTTGAGATGAGTATGATGGGAGAACTTAGTTTCTTCCTTGGTCTTCAAATAAAACAAGTTCTAGACGGAATTTTTATCAATCAGTCCAAATATGTGACTGATCTTTTGAAAAAATACTCTCTCTCTAATTCATCATCGATGAGAACACCTATGGCTACAGGAGTTAAGTTATTTGCTGATCCATAAGGCAAATCTGTAGATGTCACAACCTATAGAGGCATGATTGGATCACTCCTGTACCTAACTGCTAGTAGACCTGATATTATGTTTGCCACATGTCTTTGTGCAAGATATCAAGCAAATCCCAAAGAATCACATCCCTCTGCAGTCAAGAGGATCTTCAGATACCTTAAGGGAACTCCTTCATTGGGTTTCTGGTATCCAGAGGACTCTGGCATTGATCTAATAGCCTACACAGATGCAGATCATGCAGGATGTAAACTTGACAGAAAGAGTACGTCTGGAAGCTGTCAACTCTTGGGAGACAAGCTAGTTAGTTGGACCTCCAGAAAACAAAATTGTGTATCAACATCTACAGCAGAAGCAGAATATGTTGTTGCTGCTAGTTGTTGTTCACAAGTTCTCTGGATGAAAACTCAACTTAAGGATTATGGTTTCCATTATGACAAAGTCCCAATCCTCTGTGACTCCAAGAGYGCCATAGCAATCTCTGCTAACCCAGTACAGCATTCCAAGACCAAGCACATCGATGTAAGGTACCATTTTCTGAAAGATAATGTTGAAAAAGGTAACATAGAAATGTATTTTGTTCCAACTGAGATTCAACTTGCTGACATTTTTACAAAAGCTTTTGATGAGAAACGATTTTTGTTCCTAGTCAGCAAGATGGGTATGTTGGATCTCACCACTTAGAGGCAATCATTACCTTTAAACCAGCGATCTTCAATATATCATGGTTATGCCTATAAGTGATACAATATCTTAGCCATAAAATCTAAAGTATCCTAAACCAGAGCCTCTAGTCATAAAGACCAGAGCCTCTGGCCGTTTGGAATAACTTTGATAAATAATTGGCAAATATTGTCTTTGTAACCAGAGCCCCTCTGGTTCAAAGCAAATACTTGGTATTTCGTAACCAAGTCTTTTTCTCCCAACCAGAGCCTCTGGTTCTATAGACCAGCGCCTCTGGCTTCCAACTTCTTGAGATGTCAAAGTCTCAAACCTTGAACTCATGCATCCATAACTCATTATTTCTTTCACCCTAACCACCCAGAGCCTCTGGTTCTAAGGACCAGAACCTCTGGTTTCCCCCACTACTTGCAATATATTTTTTTTTTCAACCAGAGCCTCTGAATTCAAAATCTTTGTCACCAGAGCCCCTCTGGTCTCAAAGACAATTCTTTTACCCTTAGACACCACATTAATTGCTTTCACAACCAGAGCCTCTGGTTCTAAAGACCAGAGCCTCTGGATTCAATGTCTTTGGTACCAATGCATCCATGGTCTCACAGACTCACCCATCACTTTCATATTGCCCACAACCAGCGCCTCTAGTTCTAAAGACCAGAGCCTCTGGTTCTAAAGACCAGAGCCTCTGGCTTTGTTTTCTTTGCACCCCTCACTTTCATATTGGTCTCAAAGATTTTTCAATTCTAACAAGGCATATGTTTTCTCATTATTTTCCAAAACCAAAGCCTCTGGTTGTATAGCCCATAGCCTCTGTCTCCAAATTACTCAAGTTCTATCTAAGTGAAGGGAAGTTTTTGATAATAATTCATATGCATCATTTGAGGGGGAGCAAACGTTTTCACCTTTGAACACTTGCATTTTCCATCTAGAGCTTCTGGCTCTACTATCCAGAGCATATATATATATATATAATACCAGACCTCCTCTGGTTTTATATAATTGATTGTCACACTTTACCAGAGCCTCTGGTTTGTTACCAAAGTCTCTAAAACATGCAAATCCAACATCAATTCTTGTCTTCATTGACATTATAATCAGAACTCCTCTGGTTCCTCACCCAATTGATCATGCCTAACCAGAACTCCTCTGGTTCCATGATAATAGATTTTTTTTTTCACTAAAACTCATCTTAATTGAAAACCATTTTCAAGATTATACAAAATTGCAGCTTTTGTGACTAAAAACTATACAACATGGGTTTTTAGAAGACCAAAACTTCGTAATTAGTATTAATCTTACAATTAGATGAGATTTTGAATACAAATTTTTTGGGAAACGTCTTCTTCAAGATATTATTTGGAATAAAACTTTATTTCAAATAATGCACGACGTCATCCTACCACGCGCCTGACACCATACAGGTTGTCCCCCATGAGCCATTTCAATTTTTCCCCTCCCTAACCCCAGCTTGACACATGTCCAATTCATTAATGGCACGTACTATCAAGACGGCTCACGTTCTTCAAATCATATAACCAATACTTAAACCGCCAAAACTTTTCATGATTATTATATTTTAATAATCAAGAAAACGTTTCCCTTCCCCCACCCTCTTCTCACCTATAAATAACCTTCTTCCACCTTCCTCCTTTCTTTATGCTCTCAAAACTTGCAACAAAGACTCCGACGAACTCAAAACCTGCAACTTCCCTAAAAATGGCCTCCTCCTCCGCTTCTCATGAATCCAACAATAACGACAACCACGTACAGTCAACCGGAGCTGACAGCCGCGCACTTGTCTTTTTGCCCATGAAACCGCACAACCACGCCATTGAACTGCGCAACACCCTATTTGACGGTCGTTTTGCGATAATAATAGAGTTCTTCAAGAACTACATCCTCCTCTCTGCCCTCACACTAGTGAACCCTAGTGTACCATTAAAATACGTGCAACAATACTGGCAAACCTGCGAATTTCATCCAGCCAGTCACGGTATAATAGGGGATATGGACGCCCCAAATGATATGATATGCTCGCTAAAGATATCGCGAGCCAAAGTTTCTAGGGTGTTATGCATTCCCACAAGAAGGGAACTCGGGATCGAGCAATATGACGAACCACCATCCTCCGAAGACATCCTAAGGTTCGTAAAGATGCTAGGCTACAATCGTGAACTACGAAATGTCTCAGACTTCAAAAGACAATTCCTCCCGCCAATGTGGAATTTGTTTTTCTCCATCCTCAACTGATCCCTCACCTGCAAGCTAGGTTCCCTAGACCAAGGGAATCTCAACATAATGACTATTATGTATGGGCTTTTCTTCAATCTAAATCTCGACTACGCCTTCCACATTTACAACAAGATTCATGCGGCCGTGATCAAAAAGTGCAAACTTCAAGCCGCAGGAAAGCCACTCTTTGCAGTTCTTTTTCCCCGCTTCCTCACCCTCTTCATTGGGGATGCGATGGTGAAGCACGGACTACCTGCTGTGGAGCCCTTCACCCCGGTCTACAAGATGCAAGGACACCGCCCAACCCTTTCGAAGGAAGGATACACCATCAACCGACCGTTGTCCCGGGCTATGCTCACTGTCATACCATCGACAAGTGAGATACGCAAGACCTATGAACGCTCAATGATGTCCCAAGAACCGAGGGCAGCTACCCCGGAGTAATTAGAGCCGTCCCCCCTCCAAGCGAGGGAGCACAAGCGTCATCTTCATCGGATGATGAAGATGATGATGATGATGCTCGTGCTTCCCCCGGCCTTCCTCAAAATATTCCTCATCCTACTACCCAAAGGGCAACCACATCCTCTACCCCTGGCGATCAAAGCCAAAGGGGTATTGAAAAAGGACGACCCGATCCCACCCCAACCCCAGCCAGCCATCCAGAGGCCATTCTTCGGGCCTCTGGAGATGAACAAGCCAAGGAAACACATTTACCATCACCCCTCTCTCAACAGAGAGGTGATGAAGCAATAAAAGTCCCTTCGCCTTAGGACTCGCCACAACCCTTCATACACACAGAAGCATCTGTTGCTTCTGACATTGAACCAATAGATCGTTCAGAGCGATCTTCCTTTCGTGCACCTCCCCCTTCGATATTTGATCTATCGAAGGGGACACACATTTGCTTCACTTACTCGGCCTCTGAAACCAAGGAAGAGGAAGTTGATGTAGCAACATCATGAGATAGCTCTTCTCTCGAAGGCTATCAAGGACATGATGGAAGTCCTTCGAGGCCTACATTCGCACAAGGCCAAGAAGGCGCCTCAGGAACAGAGGCACAACCTGCAGCATCTGTTGCTGCAGGGGTTACCCCCTTAGCCGATCTGGTCACAAAGGTAGAGTTCCAAGCCTTTGTCGACACAGTGACGCGGTCCTTGGATGACCTTAAACTCATCATACAAGGGATTGTGGCCAATCAACCCTCATCCGATACCCCAGACCTCCACCAATCCCTTGCTATCCTCCAACATCATCTCACCCAAATCGAAACCCAAACCCAAGCCAACACTACCCGCCTACACATGCTTCAACAAACAGTCACCCAACACCACAATACCTCATCCTTCCTAGCTAGCCAAAGAAACCAAGTCCTTATCCAATCCCTCGCAACCCTTACAGCTCAGGCATCTGAAGCTGATGAAAACCTTTCCTACATCATCACCCAACTACAAACCATCCTTTGCAATCTTCATCAACTACCTGCTTCCATCATCTCCCAAATTCCTCAACCTCAACCTCCACCCACTTCATCAGTCGATGAAACCCTTGCAACCTTCACCACCCAAATGGCCACCATACAAACCACCCTCAATCAACTACCTGCCACCATACTTGCCCAAATCCCAACCACCACCTCCCTCTGCAGGCCCATCCTTTGATGAAGCCTTCTCCTCATTCACTGCAGAGGTGAGAAACCTTATCACCAACCTTCCCATCCCTCCATATACATCCACTACCTCCTCCATGCCACCACAAGCCTCCTCCTCCTCCACCGAATTCACAACCAGAGCTGACCTGAGGGCTCTGTCCAAGGCGCTAGTCTCATCTTTCAATGAGATTAGTTCCAAATTCGTTCATCAGGCCATCCAACCAACGAGGGTTCTCTCCCAGAACCTGGCCGATAAACAACGATGTACCACCTCTCTCCTCCAATCAATGGAGGCCAGTCGAAGACAAGCCTCCCTCAAGGCGTATCTTACGTCCTTCAGGAAGGGCAAAAAGAAGAGGACCAGAGCCTCTTGCTCGACAAGCCGCCCCCTAAAACGCAGATGACATGATGATCCAGACCCCGATGATCAAGGTCTTGGACCTCATGAGGGGGAGAAAGAGGCGGCGGCTACACAACCAACAGAATCTGCTGCACCACAACAACAACCACCTCCAACCGAACAAAGCCAAGCAAGGGAACCAGAGGCCTTGCCCTCTGATGATGAATAGAATATACAAGTTCCCTTAGCTACAATACCAAACCCCATCGTGTTGAGTTCATCAACCGATGAGATCCAACTACACCACCAACAGAAACAAACCAAACCTTCACTCCCTCACCACAATAAACTTACTCTTAACACCTTCTCCAACACCTCGAACCATCACCCTTTCCACAGAACCAGAACCCACAACAAAACCAACCATAACCTTAACGATCACAAACACCTATAGAAACCCATGCACCAGAAACCTCTCAATCACATGAAACTGAACCATCCAAAGAAAACTCACCCTCTACCCATACACAACCCCAAGCCGAAACACAACCCTTAACCCATCAACCTGTGGTGCATGCGGATACTCCTTCTTCCTCAAGACAACCTCCACAAGGCCTGGTTGATGAGATAATACAGAACATGGAGTCGATGAGGAGACGTCCTCAACTGCCGCCCAGGGAACCAATCTTGATGGAAAATATCCATCAATACATGTATCAAGATCGCGATGAAAATTTGTCAACCAATCCTCCAATCCTATCGCCTGAGTCTATGAACCTTCTACACCATCGATTCATCAGACAGACTACTCAAGAACCTCAAGCTGTCTTTTCGAATGATGGAATAAGAAGAGTCGTGGACTTGAAAATAAATTCTTTTGCCAACCGAGCTATCAGATACATCGAGTTCACCGTGGAGAGAGCCCGTGGGATCGTTAGCGTGTTCAACGAAAATGACCTCATCAATCTCAACACGTACGACTTGATTGAGTTATACGCTTACACAACTCAAAGGCAGGATCATGGCATAAGGTTTGGAATGGCAAATCGAGCTATAGTAAAGACAATGGAGTCCCTGGTAAAGCTCAGAGCCAAAACTGATTTCGAAATTGCTTTGAGGCTAGGCATCGAGAGACTATCATACGCTCCTCCAAACGAAGACTTCCAGGGCCTGTAGGAGATACGATCTGCTTCACTTCTTACTCAACCCGAATTTGGACTTGTTTACAAGAATGAGTTTGGGGTTAAAAAGTTCTTCAGAATGATTGAAGCCTCCAAGTATTCAACAGATACACTTGAATGGTTTCAGAAAAATATTAGAAAAAGACTGGGCAGAAACCACGTGCCAAGGGAAGAGGGGAGTCATCTCATACACGAGATATCAATGATCATTGCATATCGAAGACTACTCTTGCGCTTCAGAGAGATAAACTCAGGTAGCTCGTGATGAGTTAAAACTTTTGCCTTGATGTATTTTGTTTTCAGTATTGTAAGAAATTTCATCATCCAATGAAAATTTGGAGTTTGATGTTTTTCTACTAGATTAGTATATGTTCTTCACATATGCGTCTAGATTAGACTATGTTTGTTATTTCATTACTTAGGGGGAGATTGTTAAACATCATAATTCATAATGTAAAAAGTAATGAAAAACAACAAGTGATGAAGAACCAAAATACCAATGAAGACATCAAGGCAGAAAAGACTAAGTCTGGAAATTAACCAGAGGATCGATGGACAGGCCAACCAGAGGACCGATGGACAGTCCAAGGATGCGATGGAAAGAGCATTCTCATCGACCCTCTAGTCAATCAATACTTAGAAGATTTTCCAGCAATTCATACAAGCATGCGATAGAGATTCGAAGATAAGGATAAGATGATCATATCATGAATGACAGCTGGAGATGACAAGTCAACAGCTGGAATTCAAGTTTATCTTACTATTAATGGTTATCCATATAAAAGATAAACCTTATTTGTTAAATAGAAGATTTACTAGAAAGTAGCATTAGATAGTTATCTTCTTATTAGCCGATTAGTATAAATAGGTGATCAGATCTATTGTAAATATAAGGTTTTTACGCATTGTTTTACGTTTCTAAGTTTATAAAGTAAAACCTTTGAAGCTCAAGATTGTTCATAAATATTCTTATTTTTATTCTTGAGTCTTCATAACTTTCTTCATAAAATCACTACAATTTGGTTATTCATAACTAGATTATTAGTGTTATTGAGAGATCTGGTATCAACAATTGGTATCAGAGCCTATTGATTGATTTCCCAATCAAAACGATCATTCAAAAAATCTCTCAATTTTTTATCTTCTTTCTCGTCAAAAAAATTACCACTTCCTCTTTAAAATTCTCTATGGCCAACTGGAATTCTGCTTACAATATTGGCTCCCTCACAAAGCCCCCAACTCTTCAACGAGAGGAATATCCTCAATGAAAAATCAGAATGGTGAATTTTCTGGAAGGAATGGACATGAATCTCCTGCGATCTATACAGGAGGCTCCCTACATTCCACAAACTCTAGTCCCAAGAGTTCCAGGAACAAATACCACAGCTGAAATTCCAGCTTACTACATGCCCAAGGATGAAAGGAACTGGGACGAAGATGATAAAGAAAGAGTCAAAACTGACAAAAAAGCCAAAAGATTGATAATCATGGCTTTACCCAATGAAATCTTCCAATCCCTCGATACATGTTCCACAACCAAGGAACTATGGGATGAACTGGCAAGCCAACTAGAAGGAGGAGCAAAAACAAAGAAAAATCGTAGAGCATAATGCCTCAACGAATACACAAATTTTAAAGCCCTCCCTGATGAACCAATACAAAAGACTTATGATCGCTTCAACACATTGATAAATCAATGTCGTAGAAACGATATCATCATAACAAAGGAAGAAAACAATGTTTTATTCGTAAAGAGTCTAGGCGATGAATGGACTCAACTATCTATGTCCCTACAAGGAAACCAGGACCTAGATGGCTGGTCTCTTCATGACCTGTATGGAACACTTGCAGCACAAGAGAGCGACATTATGAAGAAAAAGGTATACATTGGTGGACGCCTTGCTCTTGCTACCGATGAAAATTCAAGGACTCCCGCTAAAGAACATAAGAAGAAGAGCAAGAAAGCATTGGTGGTAGAATCAGAATTTGAAGAGGAAACTTCTTAATCAGATGATGAAATTAAAGCTTTTGCCAAATCGTTGGCCTTGATTACAAAACAGTTCCAGAAGAAGTTCATCAGAAAACCCTACGAGCGAAAAGAGTTTAGAAGGGAAAGGTACCAGTCATCCTATGATAGAAAGCCAATCCATCCCTCTTATCACATCAAATTCTTTCATAGGTATGGGAAGCAATCAGATGGGTAGCTCACAATCCTCAATCATGATAGTGCAGTTTTTAAACACGTAACTCACAGATACTTGACCGTTAACAGTATCAACAACTAACTTATCGTCAAGTGGCACAGAATTCATACGAGCACATAAGGCAAATGATGGGGATACAAATGAGAAGTTTGCACCTGAGTCAAAAAACACTTTAGCATGTAAGGAGTTCACGAAAAATGTACCTGTTACTACATCGGGTGTAGTTTCTGCTTCATGTTTGGTCATTTGAAAAGATCGACCCCGCGCCCTACCCGTTGCTCCTCTGCCCATATTTGGTCTTCCTCGGTTTGTTGATGTATTGCTCCCCATGGTTAACTGTGGGGCTTTCATTTGTGGACAATTTGGTCTGAGGTGATCTGGAGAATTACAATTGAAACACCTTTTTACTATTGAGCAAACATTCGACAAATGACCTGTTTCACCACATTTATAACATTTCCTTGGTTCAATCCTTCATTCTCCCTAATGAATCTGATGGCATCGGGGACAAATCCTTTCATTGAATCTTTGTATGGGCCCGTTTCCATGCTTTACAACTTTTGGTCCTTTGTATCCGGTTGATGGACCTTTCTATTTCCTCTTTTCTATTGTTTTCCCTTCTTCTTGTCTGTTCTTCTTTCTTTCTGTTACCTCTGCTGTGTCAACAGTCAATAAAAATGTAGCCGAATTCATGGCTATGACAAATTCTCGGATTGATGGTTTCAATCCCCAAATATATCTTTCCACTTTCCTAGATTCTGAGAAAATATAGTGTTTTGCAAATCTTGAATATTCGATGAATTTCTCTTTATATTCCCTCACAGTTCTGTTTCCTTGTTTCAATTTTAGAAAGTCTTCTTCCATTTGTCTAACGGCAGCTTTTGGGCAAAACTGCTCCATGAACCTGTTGACAAACTCTAGCCATGTCATAGTTTGCAAAATATCTGTTCTGCTAAGGATTCTACTTCCTACCAAAATAACGCATTTGATTTTAACATCGAGACTGCAAATCTCACTTTATCTGTTTCTGCACATCAGATGGTATTGAATACAGACTCCATCTCTTTGATCCAACACATAGCTTTAATTGGATCTCTTTCTCCCGAGAAGGTTGGTGGTTTGCAGGTTAGAAACATCTTTATATCTCCTTCCCTGTTATTGAGAATTGGAACCGATGGAATAACTTCAATTCTGCCTGTTTCTATTCTGGCAGGATTTCTTAAAATAGAAGTCAAGGTCTCCCTTAGCTTTCCCATTTCTTCAGCTAACATATTTTTTGTTACATATTATGGGTGAGACATCTGTTCTTGATTCATATTTTCATAGTTTGATTCTGCTTGATTCATATTGATTTCTGGCTGGCTTATTCTGCCTCTGGTCTGTCCCCTACCTCTGCCTCTACCCCTGCCTCTGCTTCTGCCCTCAGAGGTGCCAATAGGAGCAATAGGGGATTCTTCTTAATTGGGACGGGTGATCCTTTCCGACCTTCTTGACCTACTAGTCATCTGTACATAACAAAGTTAAAACACACATTTTTCACATTCTCAAATATAATAAAGTGTCCAAGTTCAGTTATGTACCTGTAGATTCAAAATTACATTGGCCAGATGTAATCCGAAAATTCCTTACACACTGATCTCTTAACTTATTATATTTATTCCAAAGGTGCTAACTATGTCTGGGACCCTAATATGTAATGAAGTAGTTTAAGTCTAGGTATAATGCATGTGAATACCTAAATCCCTTAAACTCAGGCTCTGATACCAACTCTGGTATCACTTCTGTAACACCCCCAATCAATACATTGCATATAACACATATTATACATATAATACATGTCTTCTCCCACATAGGTCCATAATACAAAAGTCTTTAATGTGAATTACACCACTCAAAAATTTCAAAAGTACATGCTTCTTTTATTCAAGCATCTATGCTTCCAAAACAGCTAAGCACATAGGGAAGTAATTCACATAATGCTCTTTCCTTTATTATCTTTACTTGCACACATATTTTTGAAAACACGAAATAAGGGTTAGACATAAATGTCTAGTGAAGTTCCCTTTTATGTAATGCAGGGTGAAGGTCACCAAAACATTTATCAAATAATCATTTCACAACATGCAGAATAAAATCAGATTCTGTTTTGGTCCATTGAGCCTCTGGTTCCAAACCGCACTTGGAATATATTTCAATAACCAGGACCAGAGCCCCTCTGGTCTATCTTCCAGAGCTTCTGGTTCCTCGACCAGAGCCTCTGGTTGTACTAACCAGAGCTTCTGGTTCAACGTGTAAGCCAACCAGAGCCTCTCTGGTCTGTTTTTCATAAAAAGATTCTAAGTATAAAATCCTTTTCTTAAAACATCTAAAAATACGATTTTGACATAGAAGCTCTTATCAATAGATACAGAGCCTCTGCTCCAATTAGTACATTTAGTAAAAACTTGCTTATTCTCCAAATCAATAACCAGAATCCTCTGGTCCGATAATGAGGACCAACCAGAGCCCCTCTGGTTCCTTACAAGGAACAACCAGAGCCCCTCTAATTCCTCATAAAAATGACCATTCTGTTCCAAAACACTTTTAACCAATATCAATGGCCATAGGCCAAGTTTTCCCCTTCTCAATAACATAAATATTATTATTTCTAATAAGAACAATATCTTTGAGTTCTCAAATCACAAAGAAGTAAGGACTCAAATCTATT
>NC_037539.1:28057663-28067415 GCF_001531365.2 Cynara cardunculus var. scolymus
CAAAACTGTTTTAAAGAAGCAATCCCTTCTTTATCTTTCCCAAAACAGTTTTTAATACTCAAATATATAACAATAACATCTTTAAACTATCAAAATAATTTTACCATCTTTTCTTCAAAACCAACATAAAGACCCAGCAGTTTGTATAACAATATATAAAAAGGTTTTAGTCATCAAAAAATCACAGTGTATAATCAACAATATTTTTAAAATTCACCTTAACAATCACAGTTTCTACAGTTTTAAAACACACAGCAAATCACAAGCTCTTCAAACAGCTTTGAACAAGAGATTCCTTCAAGAACACTTCTCACTGCCACAACACTCTTTTTCTCTTTCAACAGATTTTTCTTCAAATGAAATGATAAGATATAATCTTATGTTTTTATTTCTTTAAATATTCCCACCATGGCAGTGAAGATTATTTTAATTATAAAACTCATAGGCGGTGAATCCTTTGACCAATAAAAGTAATTTACGCGGTGGTTTTTTTCATTATAAAATTCATGATTTCTTAACCATGAAGGTATAAGTTTTTAAATATTATAATAATGTTTCCACCAGAATATCTTATCACATATAGGCATCACCTCATGTATGTTTCACACCACATGCATACATGTATAAATCATATATGTCATGTCGTCTTTTCACGTATATGCATGCACAATATCATGTTCACATTTCACATATATAGTTCATGCATTTCTAAATTAGGCATGCATATTTCACGTAATCCACATAATAAACACGTATAAATTACCTCAACCCAGGTTGTCTAAATCCTGGTTATAACATTATTCCTCCCTTAATAGAATTTCGTCCCGGAATTCACTCATTCAAATAACCAAGGATATTGGGTTCTCATGTCAGATTCTAATTCCCAAGTTGCTTCTGAACTCTTAAAGACTTTTGTATTATGGACCTATGTGGGAGAAGACATGTATTCTTTGTATAATATGTGTTATATGCAATGTATGGATTGGGGTGTTACAGAGTTGGTATCAGAGCCTGAATTTAAGGAATTTAGGTATTCACATGCATGATACCTAGACTTAAACTATTTCATTGCATATTAGGGTCTCAGACATAGTTAGCACCTTTGGAATAAGTATAATAAGTTAAGAGATCAGTGTGTAAGGTATTTTCGGATTACATCTGGCCAATGTAATTTTGAATCTACAGGTACATAACTGAACTTGGACACTTTATTATATTTGGGAATGTGAAAAATGTGTGTATTAACTTTGTTATGTATAGATGGCTAGTAGGTCAAGAAGGTCGGAAAGGATCACCCGCCCCAATGAAGAAGAATCCCCTATTGCTCCTATTGGCACCTCTGAGGGCAGAAGCAGAAGCAGAGGCAGGGGTAGAGGTAGAGGTAGGGGACAAACCAGAGTAGGACTGTGCATCGGTCGGGTGGAGTCGGGTCGGACCCGAAAATGGTTAACCCGATCGGGTTTCAAGGTAGAAAGACATAACCCGAAGTACACTGTTCGGGGTTCGGGTCTGGTCGGGTACGGGGCTAATCGGGTACGGGGCTAATCGGGTCAGGTTCGGGTGAATAGCATAGAAGAAGCAAATTGCACAGCCTGAAATAAACTCACTTTATAAGGCCACTCACTTTACCCTGCATGACATGAAAGTCACAATCACAAGCCTAAAAAATCAACTTACAGAGAAAAGCGCAGATCCAACAATTGCAACAACATATTCTGGAAAAGTTGAGCGCATGGTCCATGTTGTCTCCGATGACGAACTGTATACGCAGAACACTGTCATTGATAAAGAGAGATATAAGAAGTAAATGTGTTGCTGAATTGGTGATGCTTTAGGTAAAGTATGCTATGCTGCACAAATACACAAGCAAACAAAATAAATAACAAAGGAACATGAGAGACTTTGTTTGTTCACCTGGCGTGCACCGTTACCGATACATGGTTGACTACTAGACAATTGATGGGGAGGGTAAGGAGAAGGAACCGTATATGGAGGCCTCGGAAACGATCCAGGTTGCTGACAGCAAACAAGCAGCAAAACACCAAACGATCCAGGTTGCTGACATTGAGCCACAGGCTGTTACAAACAGCAAAACACCAAACAATGATAGCAAACAAGCAAAATTAAAAACAAACAAGCCATCGATGAACTTGAAGTCACTATATTCTGATTGGTTTATTGTCCACAAAATGGGAAAGATAATGTACAGGAAAGAAAAGTGGGAAAGAATCTTCAATCTCTTTGTAGTTTCCCATCACAAATTCTCACTTTGGTCATGTTGTCTTCACACCATTGTATATGTTCTTCACTTAGATCAGTAGTCCTGAAATATTGAGGAAAATTGATAAAGTAACATAAAAGAAAACAAGAGGTATATTATCTAGTATGGCTTGTASTTTKCCCCCTTTACATTCCAAGATTTCATTATATTGGAGGTTGTACAAAGAAATAAAATACCTTTCAAAATTCAAAGTGCTCACTTCTACAATATATCATCTAGCTGTAGGTCATCTACATCAACATCAACAGCTGGAACCGGAAGAGAATCCTTTTGGTCAGTGACAGAACTTGAACTTCCAATTCTCATATTCATCATGTCTGCATTTATAGAAGTATGTAATATATAAGTATACAAATTCAAGTTGAATAGGTATACTAAAATACTGAATACATAACTAATGTCATACCTTTCTCAAACTTTTCAATATCAGCTATGTTTTCTTCAACTGCAATTGGCTGACTAGGGCCTCTTAGCCAGTCTTGTGTACATATTAGAGCTTCTACCATTTTAGGAGATAGAGAACTCCTAAAATTATCTAAGACCCGGCCACTAGTACAAAAAGTAGACTCAGATGCCACAGTTGAAATTGGAACAACAAGCACATCTCTAGCCAATTTCGAAAGAATAGGAAACCTTTCACTATTAACCTTCCACCATCTTAAAATATCAAAATCGTTTGTCTCATCTACGGTCGACTCACTTAGATAAAGTTCAAGTTCACTCTTTTTRTTRAGTGAAGCYCCACTTTCCATCTTTTGTTTCTTAAGTTGGCTCTTTAATCTAGATTGTACCCTTCCAATGGGAACATTCTCACACTTAATGGGTGGAGGAGGCATCATAGTGGTAGAAGGTTCGAAATATGTTGACACATACTCTTGAAACAACATATCCAATTTAGACTTTACATTTTCAAAGCATGCCTTACCTTGATCCTCACCATACATTTGAGTGAGTTGGACTTGCATGTACTCAACCTTGTCTCTCGGGTCCAATATATTGCCAAAAAATATGATGAAGTTCATCTTATCTGGATCACCCCAATATTTGTTGAACTTCTCTTTCATTTTAACACCCATTTCCTGTTCATAAATCAAAAACAAAAAGTTAGTAAACAACCAAATATAAGTAAATAATAAAGGTAATATTAAGGGAAGATAAACATACCTCTTCAACTTTCGACGTAGATTGTAACATATCGACAATAATGCAACTCAAATCTGAAATCTCGGTTAAGAAAAAATTTGAGGTGACATAAAGTGAGCCATATATCCTAATTGTCATCTCATAAAATGTCTTCAAAAATATGACCAAACTGTCAACCTGTAACCAATCAAGATAGGAAGGCACCGAATCACTCAAATCCAAACGTAACGTGGTGTCACTACTCTCATACGTTTCAAAAACTTGTTTGTAACCTATTGTGATTCGAAACATCATATAGGTGGAGTTCCATCTAGTTGGAACGTCAAGACATAAGGAACTTTTCTCTTCCACTTCAAGCAAATCTGCAAGTTCTCTAAACTTCTTCAACCTAGATGGAGAACCCCTCACCCACTTAATGCAATCCCTAATCTTTTTAACTGATGAATCTGCTAATTTCAATCCATCTTGTACAACCAAATTAAGAATATGAGCAATGCATCTCATATGTATGTACTCTGCCCTAGTAGAAGAACCACCCCAATTCGCCACCTTTTTCTTCATGAACCCAACGGCAATGTCATTGCTTGATGCATTATCAACTGTGATGGTGAAAATATTTTTTACTCCCCAATCAAGCAAACAACTCTCTATGGCCTTAGCTATACTTTCCCCTTTATGTGAATGTATAGGCACAAATGAGATGACCTTTTTATTTAATTTCCACTCATCATCAATAAAATGTGCAGTGACACACATATAATTGATTCTTTGGACAGATGTCCACGTATCAGTGGTCAAACTAATCCGCTGCATGCTTGACTTAAACAATTTCTTAAGGTTGGTTTTCTCTTCAAAGTAAATACTGAATATATCCCTATTAATTGTCCATCTAGAAGRGATCTTAAATCTAGGGCATGCAGCCTCAACAAACTGTTTAAAACCTCTCCCTTCAACAAACCTAAATGGAAGTTCATCCATTATAATCATTTTCGCTWACRTCTTTCGAACAACCTCTTGGTTAAAAACCCAAGAGGTCAAAGCACCATCACTATTCTCAGATTTTGTAGATTGAAATGCAAGAATTGACTGCTTTGTTTCCTTAGCATGTGGATTCTTTAAACAAGCTTTCATGTGGTTATTTAAAGAGGAAGTACCATGCTTTTTAGCCTCAGCTGCATATACTTTTGAACAATATAAGCACTTACCTATAATGACTACCCCATCCTCGTTTAAAATCTTCTCAAAATGGTCCCAAACTTGAGATCTAGATTCTAATGTTTTCTTTTTCTTGTACTTTCCAGAATAGATTGACTTACGGTAGGATTAGATTGTGAAGGAGGAGCTTGATGATGACTGTTACTTTCAGACTGAGACGTGCTAAGTTTTTCCAACTACAATTGTAAACAATCTAAAAATATAACAACTACTAGGTGTGAAAGACTAATTAGAAAGGAAAGGATAGATCTTTTTTTGAGCCTAAAACAGTAACTGCATGACATATAGGTAGTTGTTTGGAAAGTTCCTTGTTCATAAGGTAAAATAAGTGGGATTTAAAGTTTTTCTCTTTATGTAGTTGCTTGCTAATTGCAGTTTCCATGTCCGAATGCCAGAGCACTAAAGAGCCATAAAAGCAGGTGCTAAAAAAGTGAAAATGGTCCAAACTCCAAAGTACTATTACATATACAAACATACAGTACATGCAATTGATGCAACTTATGCATACTTTTGATGTCACTTTTATGGTTCAAAAATTTGCCCCTGCACAATATATGACAATTCATAAAACTAAAGACGACGTTATGCCAACAAATCTGTAGATGTGCTTCATGCTTTTGATCATAATGTCATGTAATTTACTTGTCAAACTACCAATTCAAATTGTATTTTGCGATTGATTGATGTATTTGGAAAGTTCCTTGTTCTCATAAGGTAAAATGTGGGATTTAAAGTTTTTCTTTTTATGTACATGCTAATTGCAGTTGCTAGATTATACACAGATAACATATTCATATAAAGAAAAGTAGAAAACTATAAAATTAAGAAAGAAGACTTAGAATTCTTAAAAATTAGAATCTTAGTTACTTACTTCTTGTGTAGAGACTAGAGATGAGACTTTTGTGTGTTCTGTCACTCTCACTCAGTCGGAATCGGTCGACAGCAGGCAGCAGCAGGCAGCAGCGTAGGCATACAGTCAATAACTCAATCGTCGGCAGCAGGCAATCAATCATCGGCAGCAGGCAGCAGCGGGCACACAGTCAATCGTCGTCGGCAGGGAGGCAGCGGTCGGAGTCTGACGGCAGGGAGGCAACGGTCGGAGTCGGACGGCAGGGAGGAAACGGTCGGAGTCGGACGGGGATAGTCGCAAGCAACCTTCGCAAGACGGCAAGAGGAGGTAAGACAGTCTCAACTCTCACGAATCATGATAGCCCTATACAAAGGCCCAATGTTACCCCTAAGGAGTTCGGGTTTCGGGCGGGTTCGGGGCGTGGATTGTGGGATCCTACCCGATCCTCCATACCTGAAGTAAATACCGGATTCAGATATCGGGTTAAATCGGGCCATAATTTCGGTTTGGGTTTCGGGTTTTTTCGGGCGGGTTAATCGGGTAATTCGGGTTTTTTTGGTTTTTGCTCAGCCCTAGACCAGAGGCAGAATAAGCCAGCCAGAAATTAATATGAATCAAGCAGAATCAAATTCTAAAAATATGAATCAAGAACGGATGTCTCACCCAGAATATGTAACAAGAAACATGTTAGCTGAAGAAATGGGAAAGATAAGGGAAACCTTGACTTCTATTTTGAGGAATCCTGCCAGAATAGAGATAGGCAGAATTGAAGTTACTCCATTAATTCCAATTCTCAATAACAGGGAATGAGATATGAAGATGTTTCTAACTTGTAAACCACCAACCTTCTCGGGAGAAAGAGATCCAATTAAAGCTATGTGTTGGATCAAAGAGATGGAGTCTGTATTTAATACCATCCGATGTGCAAAAACAGATAAAGTCAGATTTGCAGTCTCTGTGTTGAAATCAAATGCATTATTTTGGTAGGAAATAGAATCCTTAGCCAGAACATATATTTTTCAAACTATGACATGGCTAGAGTTTGTCAACAGGTTCAAGGAGCAGGCCCATACAAAGATTCAATAAAAGGATTTGTCCCTGATGCCATCAGGTTCATCAGGGAGAATGCAGGATTGAACTAAGGAAATGTTATAAATGTAGTGAAACAGGTCATTTGTCGAATGTTTGCCCAATAGTAAAAAGGTGTTTCAATTGTAATTCTCCAGATCACCTCGGACCAAATTGTCCACAAATGAAAGCCCCACAATTAACCATGGGGAGCAATACATCAAGAGGTCGAGGAAGAGCAAATATGGGCAGAGGAGCAACGGGTGGGGCGCGGGTCGATCTTTTCAAATGACCAAACATGAAGCAGAAGCTACACCCGATGTAGTAACAGGTACATTTTTCGTGAACTCCTTACATGCTAAAGTGTTATTTGACTYGGGTGCAAACTTCTCGTTTGTATCCCCATCATTTGCCTTATGTGCTCTTATGAATTCTATGCCACTTGACGATAAGTTAGTAGTTGATACTGCTAACGGTCAAGTATCTGTGAGTTATATGTTTAAAAATTGCACTATCATGATTGAGGATTGTGAGCTACCCATCCGATTGCTTCCCATGCCTATGAAAGAATTTGATGTGATAAGAGGGATGGATTGGTTGGCAGAAAATAAGGCCAGCATCGTTTGCTATCTGTGATGAAAGCCAGAAAATGTATCCAAAAGAAATGCCAAGGATTTTTAGCTTACATAATTGATGCCAAGAAAGAAAAGAGTAAGCAAGAATTAATTCCGGTTGTCAGTGAATATCCTGAAGTCTTTCTAGAAGACTTGTCAGGGCTACCTCCAGATAGAATTATTGAATTTGGGATTGATTTGATACCTGGAGTAGCACCTGTAGCAAAAGCACTGTACAGATTAGCTCCATCAGAATTAAAAGAACTGGTTACACAATTAAAGGATTTGTCAGACAAAGGATTTATCAAGCCAAGTACTTCACCATGGGGAGCTCCAGTTCTGTTTGTGAAAAAGAAAGATGGCACTATGCGTATGTGTATTGATTATCGAGAGTTAAAGAAACTTACCATAAAGAACAAATACCCACTGCCCAGGATCGATGATTTATTTGATCAACTAGTAGGAGCCAGTTACTTCTCAAAGATTGATTTGCGATCAGGATACCATCAGTTGAAAGTCAAAGAAGATGATATAGCAAAAACAACATTTCGAACCAGGTACGGGCACCATGAATTCTTGGTTATGCCATTTGGTTTGACTAACGCACCTGCATCTTTCATGGATCTGATGAATCGAATATGTAGAGAATAGCTCGATAAATTTGTCATTGTATTTATCGATGAAATTCTTATATACTCCAAAACACAAGAAGATCATGTAGAACATCTTCGATTGATCCTTGAGCTTTTGAAAAGAGAAAAGTTATATGCTAAACTATCAAAGTGTGAATTTTGGCTAAAAGAAGTCCAATTTCTGGGACATTTTATATCTGAGAATGGAGTAAAGGTAGATCCAACAAAGATTGAAGCCGCTGCAAAATGGGAGGCACCAAAAACACCATCTGAAGTTCGAAGTTTCTTGGGATTGGCAGACTATTACCTCAAGGTTATTCAAGATTTCTCTAAAATAGTCGTGCCTTTAACGAAATTAACTCGAAAGAACGTCAAATTTTAGTGGAAAGAAGAACAGCAGAAAGCCTTTTAATTATTAAAAGACCATCTTTGTAGCACTCCGATACTATCATTACCCGATGGAACTGAAGACTTTGTGGTATATAGTGATGCATCGAAGTTGGGTTTAGGTTGTGTCTTGATGCAAAGAACGAAAGTCATATCATATGCATCTCGACAATTAAAAGATCATGAAAAGCACTATCCAACTCACGACATGGAATTGGCAGCCGTGGCTTTTGCTTTAAAGATTTAGAGGCATTATCTATTGGGAACGATGTGTAAAATTTATACAGATCACAAAAGCCTACAACACTTGTTCAACCAGAAGGATCTGAATATGAGGCAGCGACGATGGATTGAATTAGTTAATGACTATGACTGTAAAATTTTGTATCACCTAGGAAAGGCTAATGTTGTAGCCGATGCTCTGAGCCGTAAAGAAAGAAGTGGAACTATCAAGGCAATGGCGATGAAAATAAGTTTAAACTTAGATTTGCATAAGAAAATACAGAGATGCCAAACAGAGGCTGTCAAGGAAGAAAACAAGAAATCAGAAAAAATGGGTAAGATAATTTCCATCTTGAAGCCGAATAGGGAAGGAGTATTATGTTTTCAAAATCGGATATGGGTACCAAACTATGGGAATACACGGGAAACCATCCTAAATGAAAGCCATAAGTCCCGTTATTTCGTCCACCCAGGTACCAACAAGATGTATAAGGATATGAAGGCATTTTATTGGTGGCCATGTCTCAAGAAAGACATCGCAAGATATGTAGAATGATGCTTAACTTGTTTGCAGGTTAAAATTGAGCGTCAGAGACCCTATGGGAATCTACAATCATTGGAAATACCGATCTGAAAATGGGATCATATTACGATGCACTTTATCATGAAATTACCCCAAACTCCAAAAGCTTATGATGCAATATGGGTAATAGTGGACCTTCTATCAAAGTCTGCACATTTCCTACCAATGAAAGAGACTTGTTCATTGGAAAGATTGACTTAAATCTATATCAAAGAAATTGTGACTAGACATGGAGTTCCATTGACCATTATATCTGATAGAGACAGTCGCTTTACTTCAAAGTTTTGGGAAAGTCTGCAAAGAGCTTTAGGATCACAAATCAGATTGAGTACGACTTATCACCCWCAAACAGATGGACAAAGTGAAAGAACCATCCAAATTCTCAAAGATATGTTGAGATCTTGTATCATCGACTTCGGGGGATCATGGGAAGAACATTTGCCATTGATAGAATTTTCCTACAATAATAGTTATCACTCCAGCATCCAAGCGGCACCTTATGAAGTCCTATATGGAAGAAAATGTCGAACGTCGTTGTGTTGAAATGAGGTAGGTGAAAAGTAGTTGACAGGTCCCGATATTGTGCAAGTAACATCTGAAAAGATTGACCGGATTCGAGCAAAAATCAAAACTGCCCAAGATCGACARAAAAATTATGCCGACAAACGAAGAAAACCAATTGAATTTAACGTAGGTGACTTTGTAATGTTAAAGGTATCTCCATGGAAAGGTGTTATGAGATTTGGGAAGAAAGGTA
>NC_037539.1:28067515-28069156 GCF_001531365.2 Cynara cardunculus var. scolymus
GAGGCATTATCTCTATGGCACAAAATGCACCATTTACACGGATCATAAAAGCCTTCAGCACATCCTCGACCAGAAAATGTTGAATATGAGGCAAARAAGATGGGTTGAATTGCTTAGTGATTATGRCTGTGAGATCAAATACCATCCAGGCAAAGCCAATGTTGTGGCCGATGCTTTGAGCCGGAAAGAAGGTATAAAGCCAACAAGGGTGCGAGCTTTGGGAATCTTGGTRAATACTAGTYTGAAAGCTCAAATCCTAGAAGATCAAAAGGAAGCTCTAATGAAGGAG
The DNA here is from genome assembly GCF_001531365.2 of Cynara cardunculus var. scolymus. NCBI lineage: Eukaryota > Viridiplantae > Streptophyta > Magnoliopsida > Asterales > Asteraceae > Cynara > Cynara cardunculus. Next base: position 28,067,805 of record NC_037539.1, read on the forward strand.
AACTTAAAGGATGAAACCCTGCATGGCATAGAGTCCAAATTTCAGATAGAATTCGATGGAGTGTGTTATCTGGGAAATAGAATTTGGGTACCTAAGATTGGCAATCTTAGATCAATCATTTTGGACGAATCTCATCGATCAAAGTATTCAATACACCCGGGAGCAGACAAGATGTATAAAGATTTAAGAGCATATTACTGGTGGCCTGGAATGAAGAAAGACATTGCACTATATGTAAATAAGTGCGTAACTTGTGCAATAATTAAGGCCGAACACCAGAAACCTTCTTGTCTGCTCCAGCAGCCCGAAATTCCTCAATGAAAATGGGAGCAGATATCGATGGACTTCATAACTAAGCTACCCCGATCAGGAAAAGGGCATGACGCCATTTGGGTGATTGTGGATCGTTTGACAAAATCTGCTCACTTTTTGCCAATCCGAGAGAATTATAAGATGGAGAAGTTAGCTCAGATCTATATAAGTGAAATTGTCGCTAGGCATGGGGTGCCTATTTCTATTCTATCGGATAGAGACAGTCGCTTTACGTCAAAATTTTGGCAATCGCTTCAGCAAGGGATGGGTACTCGTCTAGACTTGAGCACTTCTTATCATCCCCAAACTGATGGACAAACCGAGAGAACCATACAAACCCTGTAAGACATGTTACAGGCCTGTGTTATAGAATTTGGTGGAAGCTTGGACACGCATCTTCCTTTAGTAGAATTTGCCTACAACAACAGCTACCATACCAGCATCTAATGTGCGCCTTATGAAGCCTTGTATGGGCGCAAGTGTAGATCCCCATTGTGTTGGTCAGAAATTGGTGATAAACAGCTAACTGGACCCGATGTTATCCAAGAAACCACCGATAAGGTCGTAGTAATCAAAGACCGACTCAAGGCTGCTAGGGATCGACAGAAAAGCTATGCCGACAACCGGAGGAAACCTTTAGAATTCTAGAAGGGTGATAAAGTTTTTCTAAAGGTCTCTCCTTGGAAGGGAGTTATGCGTTTTGGAAAGAAAGGCAAGTTGGGCCCTCACTATATTGGTCCTTTCGAAATAATAGAAAGAATTGGACCAGTGGCATATAAGCTAAATCTGCCCCCAGAATTAAGCGCTATCCACGACACATTTCACATATCGAATCTCAAGAGATGCCTATCAGATGAAACCCAGGTTTTACCTCTGGAAGACTTGCAAGTTTTTGATCGACTGCAATTTGTTGAAAAACCCTTGGAAATATTGGATAGAAAAGTTAAGCAGTTGAGACGTAGTAGAATACCCATCGTGAAGGTTCATTGGAATTCCAAGAATGGACCGGAGTACACGTGGGAAAGGGAAGACTTCATGAA
>NC_037539.1:28070401-28104578 GCF_001531365.2 Cynara cardunculus var. scolymus
GTGATTTGGGTCTTGCATGCATCTCTAAATGAATTCTCTCATCTTGTAGCTTACTGGAACCAAAATTCTCATTGTTTTATTTTCTTTTCTGGAATTTATTTAAGAGATGAGGATTTTGGTGTTAAAAGTCTCGATTCTTGAAAATATTGAGTTCGAAACCGTCCCCATTTTTGCTGYCATTCTTGGGCATGCAACCAGATTTGGGGAGGCGTGTGACTCAAGGTTGTAAAYTATTCTTGGGAAGGGTGTTAAACCCACTCAAAATCTCTTGTACTTCACTGAAAAAGATCCCTGAAAAAAAGTAATAGGGACACAAGTCTATGAGTTCTAGAGTTACTTTTTACATTCACTGACAATCTATAAGTCAGTGAATAATCTTTCAGTTTCCGTTTTCATCCTTGTAATTTTCACTTAAATATGACTGGAGGAAAATTCCCAAGCAAAAACTGACTCACTGAAAAAGATCCCAAAAAAATAAAAAGGGACATGTACTTTGTATGTAACTTTTCCTTACTGTTATTTGATAAGACAACTTTGTTGATCCTCTCTCTCAGTGATTTGATGATAATCCTTTTCACTTAAACGTTGTATTTATGTTTCTGTTTCTTCAGTTCCAGTGATCATCACTGAGCCTTTTCAGTGATCGCTAAAGAACTTCTATTGTAATTCAATCAGAGACAATAATTACTTCAAGAAGACAACACTCACACCAAAGAACTTTCAGCTAAAGTCGAAGACTGAAACTGAAGATTAGAGACTGGTGAGTACGTGATCTGAAGCGGTACTCAGTGATTACAAGCCCGTCTACATATGTGTGAAGACTGCTCAAGCCTCAACGAATGCTGAATAGACTTTCAGGTCATTCGAGCACTCAACGATCAAAGGAAGCTTGCTTAGCACGATTGTTGTTGTCTTGTCCTTATGCACACAAACAACAAACTCATACCCTTATAAACGTTGGAACAGTACGGAGCCGACTAGTCGACTCTATTGTCCACCAACTTTAGGTAAGGATGCCTGCTCATGAATAGTGCTTTTTGTAATATTCACTGTAGCAAAGGACAAACCTTTCTCTTAAGGCTTGACACGCACTCTAACCCTACCATATTGCATTAAATGTTCATTTAATGCACTGGGAATAAATAGAAGTGTTTCTTCTCCATGCAGAGTGTGCGCAACTCACTCTCATAACCTAATTCTTACTTGAGCATTTTCTAACTTAAGTAAATGATCTTCTTTTTACAGCATTTCTTTTCTTATTTGCTAAGAACTCGTGTGTAACCAAAGATTGTTTAGATAGGTTTTTATTACCTTATCTTTCCGCAAACAATCTTATAAAATTTGTATTGATCTTCTTTATAAATATATATTTTAAATTTGAAAAATATTATGTTTGTATTCACCCCCCCCCCTCTACAAACTGTTGTACTAATCTTGTAGACCCTCAAGGGACCAACAAACTTTCTTTATGTCACTTAGACGAAGTATTTATGTTTCTGTCTTTTCAATTACAGCGATCTTCACTGAACCTGTTCAGTGATCGTTGAAGAACTTGTATTGTAATTCAATCAGAGACAGTGATACTTCAAGAAGACAACACTCACACCAGAGAACCTTCAGCCAAAGTCAAAGACTGAAACTGAAGATTAGAGACTGGCAAGTACGTGATCTGAAGCGGTAATCAATGATTACAAGCCTGTCTACGTATGTGTGAAGACTGTTCAAGCCTCAGCGAATGCTGAAGAGACCTCCAGGTTATTCTAGCATTCAATAATCAAAGGAAGCTTGTCAAGCACGATTGTTGTTGTCTTGTCCTTATACATACAAAGGACAAACCCATACCTTTTCTAAATGTTAGTACGGTACAGAGCCTACTGGTTGACTCTATTACCCACCAACTTTAGGTAAGGATGTCTGCTTATGAATAGGTTTTTTGTACTATTCACTGTAGCAAAGGACAAGCCTTTCTCTTAAGGCTTGACACGCACTCTAACCCTACCATATTGTTATAAATGAACAATTAATGCAATGGGTATAAATAAAAGTGTTTCTTCTCCATGCAGAGTGCGCGCGCAACACACTCTCTTAACCTAATTCTTACTTTGAGCATTCTTGAAGCTTAAGTAAAAGAACTCTTCTCTACGGCATATCTTTTCTTATTTGCTAAGAATTTGTGTGTAACCAAAGATTGTTTAGATAGTTTTTCTTACCTAATCTTTCCGCAAACAGTCTTGTAAAATATGTATTGATCTTCTTTTATCAATATACATTTTAAATTTGAAAATATTGTGTTTGTATTCACCCCCCCCCCTTTCTACAAATTGTTATACATATTTTGTAGACCCTCAAGGGACCAACACAGCTCCCCCTCAATAGTAGCATCAAAGTCTGACTCAACATCACATGAGGAAGAAGAGATAGAAGAGGTAGATGCTGAGTCATCCCCATTTTCATTGGTGGTAGGGTCTACTGTCTTCTCCCCCCCAGTGAGAACAGGGGAAGGCACACGAGCAGGAACTAGGGGACCTTCCACATTGGCAATGGAGGAAGGCACAGAAGTAGTTCATGAGAAGAGGGAGTAAGAGGAACACCTGTGACATGGAGCAGATGAGACACACTGTGATGAAGAGTGCCTAGAAGACCAGAATCAGACTCAACACATCGACTAACGTCGATTTAACATAACCCTGTCCGATTTCGTGAATTGACTGGTACCCAAGTCGACAGATATTTCTGGAGGCTCCCTGTCTAAGAACAACTTGGATCTCTGCATCTGTGCATCCACTTTTGAGTGTAAATTGGCAGTGGTTTAAGAATGGCCTAATTAGTGGCAGCCTGATTGTCTGAGCGAGCACGAAGATCAGCTACATCTTGTGAGATACAAGACTGGGAATCTGATAGAGCAGTCATGCGAGCAGTAAGAGAACCAACCGTGTTTCGAAGAGCTGTAAAAGCAAGGCCATGATCTTGTAATGTCACACTGTGCTGGCGCATCTCAGAAGTAATGTTGGAGGCAAAGAAGTCCAATATGCCAGATAGATCATTACTGAAGGAGGCCTGTTGAGAAAGGAGTAGCTGGCACTGAGACGAGAAACCCCGAAACATGTCTACCACCTCAGTAGGTAGAACATATATCACCTCAGGAGGTGAGGGAGCTGAGAACTGAAAGCCCGATGTAGGAGGGGGCCTTGAAGGAGGATCAACAGCTGGAGTAGGTGAGCAAGCTTTGATTGGGCTTGCTGAACCACTCGGAGAAGAACTACCAACACTCTTAGTACCATCGGCGCCTTGAGAGTCACCGATGGGAGTATCACTGATGTCGGCGTGAGGTTCAACATCTGTATCAGCAATATCGGTGTGAGGCTCAATATCTGTTTTAGCAACACTGGTGAGAGGCTCAGTGTCTGTATCACTGACACCAGCGAAAGGCTCGGTGTCTGTATCATCGACGACTGCATGAGGCGGGTCACCGGTTACCACTGGAGTAGAGGTAGTAGGCTGGTAAGGCTCACCACCCACATCCATAAGAAGATAATAGAGAAAAGGGATGTCATTATCAGACGGTGCTGAGAAATCATTCATCCGTGCAATATCATCAAGATCATCGATCTCGGGTGATAGGTCGTGAACATGTGGAGGAGATGAAAGACCTCGGAAAGGGGAGGTATCCGAGTCATCACCAAGGTCGTGTAGAGACGCCAAGGTGGAGTGATGTGAGATCCCCGTATCCTGTTGAGAGGGTACTGAGGAGCTAGGGGGTGTAAAACAAATGTTCTGGGATTAGTAGGACCAACTTCAACAACCTTGGACTGTTAAGAGTCCTTGGTAGGAGATGTGTTTTTAGCCCTTTTTGGCTTCTTGGTCTTCTTAGAGGAAGAGCCAAGAGTGGATAATCTAGAGTGACTCCAATTTGAGTGAGAGGGTTGAGAGGCGGGGTGAGACTCCGAAGGCACTTTCGAAGTCATAGCCTCAGAAGATGCGGAGGATGGAGGAACAAAGCTATCTGCCAGCCGTCTCTGGACAGAGGAGGCGGCCTCTTTTGAGGCAGTAGCTGAAGTAGTAGAAGGGGGAGGGGCCACTGACATGGAGGAGTGTTTGGTGATTGGAATATTATGAGGATGGTCCCCAGCTATTATGGTCACAGAGCACTCTCCCCATACAGGGTGAGAAGAGGTGGCAAAAGAAACCATAGCTGATGGAAAAGGAAGATCAGTAGATAATGATGCCTTCTTCAAAGTCTGAAAGCCAACTTGAGACACTTTAAGGTCATAGAAATTATCAGTATCGGTCGGCATACGTGACCCAAGTTTTTTAGCAATCAACATTGATAAAAATCTGATGAAAGGCACAGTAGAGCATTTGGCACTACCCATGTTCTTTACCAACTCCCCAAAAATATAACTAGCAAAGTCAATTTTCCTCTGGAAAATAAATGCATGAGCGAGATGGATGACTGAAATGGGTGACTGATCCATACCTCCAGTTTTGGAACTCAAACATTGAATAAGATGAGAGAAGAAAAAGTTCCAAACACCATCCATATTCTTTCTATAAAGAGTGCTTTGTTATCAAAGTAGGGTCTTGCACATAGCCCATAGTGGAAGCAACAATATGAAAGTTATCAATAGACACAAGCTCATCATAAGAGGAGTAAGTAGGAAGATCCAACACTCTTCTTAGATCATCAACAGTAAATGATACATCATTATCAGATAAAACAGTTGCATGCACAACTTTGGTAGAAGCATCATATACACAAGTGGCCTAAAAAGCACATAGAAGAGATTTGCTCATCTTTGGAGAATAGGCAAAAGCTTTGAAAAGAGGACACTTACGTAAAAATTTGATGATGATGTAGAAATCTGGATACTTGTCGTGTGATCCAACAATGCCATAAAATTGCACGAAGAAAATGTACACCTATCAGTAGTGAGGGAAACAGATTTCTTAACCTTGGGAGCTTTGGAATGAGTTCCACCTTTAGAAGCCATGGTTGATGATCTTTGAAAACACACAATAAGGTTTAGATGAAATGAGAGGTTGAAGATGTTTAAAAAAGGAAGAAGGGAGGAGGTAAACGTACTCTGGGTGATAAGGTGTAATCTTGGGAACCCAAAATGTCAAATGATTTGATAAGGCACAAAAAAGGTGTGAAGATAGGGGTGTGGGGTTTGGTTATTCGATGAGGAGTGAGTGAAAAGGTATTGGAAGAAGAAAAAAATGGTCGGGGAGAAGGGGGGTGAAAAAAACCAAAGGGGGTTGAGAGAGATGGATGGGCGGTGTGAACAGCCTAGGGACAGACCGAAGTTGGTCCAGCCGCGGTGTGACAGGTCGGTCGGTGGGTAGCGGTCGATGGGTGAATAGGTGGCGGCAAGCAGAAGCCAGAGACGCAGCACATAGCAGCCACTCAACACGGTGTAGGTCGACGGTGTGATAGGGGACGCGGTTCTGTGAGGGCAGCGACGGTTTAAACGCAGGTGGACGGTTTGAGACGGGAGAGTGGAGAGGTGAGAAAAGGGTTTTAAATAGAAAAAGGGGGAATCGGTGTGAGGTGAAGGGGAAGCTGAATGGGATCGGCTTGAGGGGACGGTTGGGAAGAAACCGAAAGGAGAGAAGGGAGTTCAACCGATCGGTTTAGTTTGTGGGGGGAATCGGTGTGTGATAGAGGGAGGGGAGGCCGATCGGTTTAAGGGAAGCCGAAAGGGATGAGAGAGAGAGAAGGGGCCAATGGTGAAGGGATCGGTTAGGGTAGAATCGGCTTATGGTAAGGAGTCGAGTTGAATCGGCTTGAGGAGGGAAAGGGAGGGGTCGACTTAAGAGGGAGAAGCCGAAAGGTTTGTAAGAAGTGTGATCGTCTTGTGTGTGGAAAAAGGGAGGGGTCAGTTTGAGGGTAGGTGTGTGGATCGGTTTGTGGTGAAAGGGAATGGGTTAGGGAGGCCGATTGTGTGATGGTGAGGCCGATTGTGTGAGGGTGAGGTTGATCGTGAGAGAGAGAGAGAGAGAGAGAGAGAGTGAGTGATGAGGGAAAAGGGAGCCGATTATAATCGGCTTGAGGAAGAGAAGGGTGAGTTTCTTTTAAAACAAAACTTTTTCTCTTTTTCTTTTTTTTAAACATAAAATAAATTTAAAAAATATGAATTTTTTAAGCGATATAAAAAGAATTCACACAGAGACTTTTTAGAGAGAAAAATAGAAATTGATTTTCAAGAAAAAAAAGAGTGTAAAACCCATCATTTTCAAAAAATCAATATTTTAGAAAGAGAGAAGATATACTCACACAGATATTAGACACAAACTATTTTTGAGCAAATGACACAACAAATTTTTTAGAGAAGACACACAACCCAAAAGAATTAGTGAAGACTAAAAAAAACTATTTGTCAACATTTAACATTCTCAACTCACTGATCAGAAAATTAAACTGAGCTTCATCAAGAGACTTAGTAAACAAGTCAGCGAGTTGATAGTCTGTGGAGATAAAATAAAGTTCAACATCATCTTTCTTTACATGATATCTGATAAAGTGATATCGAATATCAATATGCTTTGTATGAGAGTGAAGAGCTGGATTGTTGGCAATAGCAATGACACTTGAATTGTCACAGAAAATAGGAATTTCTAAGAACAACTGATCGTAATCATCTAATTGATTTTTCATCCACAAGACTTGTGCACAACAGCTACTTGCAGCAACATACTCAGCTTCAGCTGTTGAGGTGGACACAGAGTGTTGTTTCTTGCTAGTCCAAGTAACTAACTTTCCACCCAACAACTGACAACTACCAGTTGTACTCTTTCTGTTGCCTTTGTTACCTGCATAATCAGAATCTGAAAAAACCTGTTAGATCAAAACCTGAGTCTTTGGGATACCAAAGACCCAAATTGGAAGTACCCTTCAGGTATCTGAAAATGCGTTTAACAGCTGCCAAGTGAGATTTCTTTGGATTCGCTTGGTATCTTGCACAAAGACATGTAGAGAACATAATATCTGGTCGGCTAGCAGTAAGATAAAGTAAGGAGCCGATCATTCCCCTATAACTGGTCACATTTACCGATTTGCCATCGGGGTCTGCATTCAGTTTCAAGGGGGTGCCATTGGGGTTTTCATGGAAGAACACTCATTAAAATCAAATTTCTTTAAAAGATCTTTAACATATTTTCTTTGATTTATAGAGATTGCTTTGTCGGATTGCTTGACTTGCAAACCCAAGAAAAATATGAGTTCATCCATCATACTCATTTCATATTTAATTTGCATGAGTTTTGAAAACTTTCTACACATAGATTCTTTTGTGGCACCAAATATGATATCATCCACATAAATAAGTACAAGAATAACATTACCTTTATATTTCCTGAGAAAGAGGGTATTGTCAATTTTACCACGAGAGAAGCCATTTTCCAAAAGAAAAGTAGAGAGTGTCATACCATGCACGAGGAGTCTGTTTGAGACCATACAAACCTTTGTCTAATTTATAGACATACCCTGGATGGTTAGGATCCTCAAAGCTTGGAGGTTGCTTCACATAGACTTCTTCAGTAAGTTTCCCATTCAGGAAAGCACTTTTTACATCCATCTGGAAAACTCTGAAGTTCTTGAATGCAACATAGGCAAGGAAATTTGGATAGCTTCCAACCTTGTTACTAGAGCAAATGTCTCATCATAATCAATGCCTTCCTCTTGTCTGTATCCTTAGGCAACGAGTCGGGCCTTGTTTCGAGTCATCATTCTGTTCTTATCCATTTCGTTTTTGAAGATCCACTTTGTGCCAATAATTGTTTTGTTGGTTGGTCGGGGGACCAATCTCCAAACTTTGTTATGCTCGAACTGCAACAATTCTTCTTGCATGGCACTGATCCAGCTAGGATCATCAAGGACTTCTTCAATCCTTTTAGGCTCGATGAGAGATAGAAAATTGACATAGAAACATATATTACCAGCACCGCGACGTGTTTGTACACCTGCTTGCTGATCACCAATGATTTGCTCTATAGGGTGATCTCTGGTCCACTTAGTGGAAGGAGGTTGAGGAAGAAGAAGAGAGGTAGAGGCACCGTCAACATTCGTYAGAGGATTGGAATAAACAACTACTGAAGTTGGGTCACCGATGTCCTTAGTAGAAGAAATAGGAACATCGACACCAGTTGAGGGTTCCACACAAGAAAGGGGTGCTGGATCGGCTGGTTCTTGTTTAGGACTAACCGATGGTATATTCATGTTGAATGAAAGATCTTCATTCTCATCTTCCTTAATAAGTGGGACAACATCTCCATTAAAGTGTGGAGGTCCACCGATTGGAGTTGAATTCTCAGAGGAGTGAGATTCCAACCAATTGTTAAACTCAAGATCATCACTTTGAAATGATGATGTTGCAGGCACCGATCCAAATTCATCAAATCTGACATTGACAGATTCATCAACGCACTGACGACGCATGTTGTACAATCGATAGGATTTAGATAAGAGAGAGTAACCAACAAAGATTCCTTCATCAAATTTAGGATCAAACTTTCCTAACTGATCTCTGTCATTTAGAACAAAGCATGCACTACCAAACACATGAAGGAAGCTGATGTTTGGTTTTCTACCATGAAATACTTCATAAGCAGTCTTATTGTGTCTTTTCACAATTATAGACCTATTTTGAGTAAAGCAAGCAGTTTTAACAGCTTCAGCCCAAATGTAGGTCGGAAGACTTGCTTCAGTTAGCATAGAACGTGCAGCTTCACATAGTGTACGATTTCTTCTTTCAACAATTCCATTATGCTGTGGAGTCCGAACTGCTGAGAAATTTTGAGTCAAAAACACTGTTTTTGAATTCAGTGTTGTTGTCACTTCGAATTGATCTGACAAGTTGACTATTCAAGACTTTAGTCCGCTTCACAAAGTTGATAATTTCTTCAGCTGCATCACTCTTGTGTTGAAGAAAGAAGACCCAAGTATATCTTGAGTACTCATCCACAATAACAAGAGTATAACTTTTTTCACCCAAACTGTGAACGCTCACAAGACCACAGAGATCCATGTGAAACATATGCAAAGGAACAGAAATAGAAGAGCACATCTTGGACTTGAAACTTAATTTGGTTTGCTTGCCTATTTCACAAGTAGCACACAGCTTCACTTTAACATATGACATCTTCGGAAGTCCAATAACCAGATCTTTACTAGAAAGATTGTTGATGGTTTTGAAGTTGAGATGGGACAACCTTTTATGCCATAGCCAATTTTGATCAACACTAGCCTCGGAGTAGAAACAGATGTTGGCGTCGGAAGAGCTAGAAGAATCCATGTTGATCACATAGACATTATCCTTTCGGATACCAGTTAGTACCTTCTTGCCAGAAGAGTCAAGAATAGTATACTAGTTTTCTTCAAATTTTACAATGAAGTTGAGATCACATAGTTGACTGATGCTTAGCAGATTGTGCTTCAGTCTATCCACATAAGCTACTCGGTTGAAGGTAATCGAGCCGTTAGAAAGAACACCATATCCTTTAGTAATACCTCTGGCATTATCTCCAAAGGTTACAGAAGGACCAGGTTCAGACACATTGTTGATCAACATAGACTTGTTCTCAGTCATGTGTCTTGAACATCCACTATCCAAGTACCATACTTGTCGGTGTCCTAAGCCATGAAAACACAGATAAATCAGTTTTTAGGTACCCATTTTACAATGGGTCTATTGGGGTTAGGAGTATTTTCTTCTTTCTCTTCTTTTACTAGCGTAGAGATTCTTTCTTTGGGACAGTTCTTGGCCATATGAATAGTTTCACCACAATTATAACACTTTCGATAAATAAACACATGTTTAATAAAAATTAAAGGTGTATGCTTAACTATGTTGACATGCTTTTTCAATTTTTTTAGAGAAGAAGAAGCTTTGGAAAGAGGAATAGAGGATGAAGAGGGTTTTGGACCAAGAATCCCTTTTTCAGACTCAGGGATTGGTTTCTGAGAAGAGGTAGAAACCTTGGAAGTCTTTTTCAAGAAAATTGATCAAGGAACAAACTCAGTAATAAAAGGTACTGAGATACCAGACTGAGAAGCAACAGCTGACTGAGATGAGGTAGCTGAAGGCTTATGTTTCATCTTCAGTTTGGATTTTGGCTTCTTATTCTTGATAGGCTTGTCCACAGACTTGCCTTTCTCAGCAGCAGAGAAACGACAATTCAAAGGATGCTTCAGATGCTCAGATATTTTAGATTTAGATGAGCAAGCATCAGGAGATTCCATAAGAGAGAGAGAGAAAGAGAGAGTTAAACACACAGTCGACAGGAACATTCTCATATTTAGAGTTTAGAATTTTAGCTTTGACAAAAAAAATCTGAACTTAAGAGATTTTCCATTATCATTAGATCTAGGAGAAGAGATCCAATAAAGTCAGATAAATGAGATGAAGAGAAGGAAGAGTGAATGTGAGAAAAATGCACATAGAGTCATCAGGAGCACATAAATCCAGATCATCATAACCTAGGCCAGTCTTTATTTCACTAGGAAGTTGATCATGTAAGATTTTATCTAGGTTCTTGGATGATCTAGCCTATTTTTGAAGAATGACTTTTTCTTTCTCAAGCTTCTCATAAACCTTAGTTTTTTCTTTGTTAAGAACATTGTTTATTAACTTTTGTTCTTTCAGGTCATTTTTCAACTTATCAAAGTATTTCAGTTGATTCATGCATTTATGTAACTGACTAGTTAGACTTTTGATTTCAAGATTAGCTTTCTTTTTAGCAGATCTAGCATTGTAAAGATCAACAGATAAAGAATCATAAGCTTGAACCTTTTCAGGTTCAGAGAGAGAAGAGAAGTTGTTTACCTTCTTTGGTTTGACCAAATCTTTGGCATTCTTGAAGGTAGAAGGTACATCAGCAGCAGCAGTAGAGGAGGATCCCTTTTGTAACACCCCAATTCCACACATTGCATATAACACATATTTCATATATAAAGTACATGTTTTCCCCACATAGGTCCTTGATACAAGAGTATAATATAAAATACACAACCCAAAATTTCAAAAGTACATGCTCTTGCATCCTATCATCTATGCTTCCAAAAACAGCTAAGCATATAGGGAAATAATTCACACAATACTCTTTCCCTTATYATTACCTGCACACATAATTTGAAAACACGAAATGAGGGTTAGACATGAATGTCTAGTGAGGTTCCCTTCTATGTAATGCAGGGTGAAGATCACCAAAACATTTATTTCAAATCAAACATCTTATGAAATAAAACTGAAAACATACTACTTTGGTCCATCGGGCCTCTGGTTTCAAACAACACTTAGAAAATATTTCGACAACCAGGACCAGAGCCCCTCTGGTCTCTCTTCCAGCGCTTCTGGTCTTCATGACCAGAGCCTCTGGTTCTAAACCACACTTAGAATATATTTCGACATTCAGGACCAGAGCCCCTCTGATCTCTCTTCCAGAGCTTCTGGTCTTCATGACCAGAGCCTTTGGTTGTACTAAATTATACTTAGAATATATTTCAACACAGGACCAGAGCCCCTCTGGTCTCTCTTCCAGAGCTTCTGGTCTTCATGACCAGAGCCTCTGGTTGTACTAACCAGCACTTCTGACTCATATAATTTAAAAATGGTCTTTAGATAAACTTTCAATCAATAAGATAGCCTTTTTCATAAAACAAGTAATTTATAAAAAGGTCATGTTCGACCAGAGCCTCTGGTTGTACTAACCAGAGCTTCTGGTTCAAAAGACAAGACCAACCAGAGCCCCTCTGGTTCAACGCTTAACGAGAGCCCCTCTGGTTCAATGCTTAACCAGAGCTTCTCTAGTCTGTTTTTTCATAAAAAGACTAAGTATAAAACTTCTTTTCTTAAAACTTCAAAAGCATGATTTTGACATAGAAGTTCTTATCAAAAGATACAAAACCTTTAATCCAAATAAGACCTTTAGTAAAAACTTGTTCATCCTTCAAATCAATAACTAAAATCCTTTGGTCCAATGATGAAGACCAACCAGAGCCCCTCTGGTTCCTTACAAGGAACAACCAGGGCCCCTCTGATTCCTCATGAAAATAACCATTCTGTTTCAAAACACTTTTAACCAATACTAATGGCCATAGGCCAAGTTTTCCCTTTCCTAATAACATCAATACCATTATTTCTAATAAGAACAATATCTTTGAGTTCTCAAATCACAAAGAAGTAAGGACTCAAATCCATTGTAGTCTTAAAAGACATAATAGTAGGAGTTATAATATTCACACACAATTGACACTCTTATTCCAAAAGACACCCCTCCTTAATATACCACTCTTATTCCTCCATCAAAACAAGACTACTTATCAGAACAGACATAAGTCACCACGTCTGAAAGTACCCATTCCCAGTTCCAAACCAGAACAGATAAAAGTCACCATGTCTGAGGGAACTAAAAATAAGTTTCATACGAAAACAGACTTACGTCACCACGCTTGGTAGAAACAATTTACAAAAACCACTTCCATACCAAAACAGACTTAAGTCACCACGCTTGGTAGGAAGATCTCCCAAAACTTCATATCCCTTTTAAAATCCTCAGAACAGGATGTCATTTCCAAAATTGTTTTAAAGAAGCAAACTCCTCTTTATCTTTYCAACAATAACAGTAACACCTTTAAAACTATCAAAATAGTTTTACCATCTTTTCTTCAAAACCAACATAAAAACTCATAGCATATAATCAACAATAAAACTCACAGTTTATAAACAAAGGTAGTTTTAAAAGAAAACTCATAGTTTATAAACAAAGGTAGTTTTAAAAGAAAACTCACAGTTTATACTCAACAGTAGTTTAAAACTCACAATTTATAAACAAAGGTAGTTTTAAAAGAAAACTCATAGTTTATACTCAACAGTAGTTTAAAACTCACCTTATCAAACAGATTTCTTGCTGATAAACACACAACAACAGCTTATTCTTAACACAGAATATTGTAGAACACTTTAGCTTACACACACAGGTTCTTTTCTAAAAGAGTGACAGTGATAAGGATAACCTTATCAAACTCTTCTTTAAATATCCTCACCTAGGCGGTGGAGGATTTTAATAATAAAACTTCAAAGGCGGTGAAAGATTTTGTCCAATAGAAATAACTTTGGGCGGTGGATTTTGCATTATAAAATTCATGGTTTCTTAACCATGAAGATATAAGCTTTTAAATAATAAAATAATGTCCACCCAAATAATTTATCAYAATTATASACCACCTTATGCATGTTTCACACCACATGCATACATGTATAAATCATATGCRTCATGTCATCTTTGCACATATACACATACAYAATATCATGTATTTCAACTTAGACATGCATATTTCACGTAATCCTCATAATAAGCATGTATAAATTACCTCAACCCAGGACCCGGTTATAACACCTTTACTGAGTCGTGTATCTCCTAAATTTTGGCCATAAGGCACAGATGTGCCATGTCCTCATCACTGGAGGAAGAGGTTGGCTCATCAATCCAATCAAGAGTCTCAACCATGAGACCCTTACCTTTTCTCTGAAGGCTCTGGTTCTTTGCCTTTTCTCTCTTGTACTTTGCTTTGTACTTGTCATGAGAGGATCGGCTAGAGGGTTGAGAAGGATGATGCTTAGAGATCTTTTTGCTTTTGCACTCAGCAGCAAAATGACCTTTCTTGCCACAGTTGAAACACTCCTCATTGGACAGATCAAGAGGAGCTGACTTAGGTTGATCTAAGGTTCTACGGTCGGTGACCTTAGATCTAGGAGAGAATTTAGGAGAACCCTTTTTGGCGTACCTTTTGAAGTTGGTAGCCATCATGGCCATGTTTTCAGCTAAGTCATTAATTGTGGGTTCATCACCCTCATCAGCATAACTTTCAGCAAGTTCTTCTTTTCTGACAACATCTTCTTTAGACTTAGTCAGATAAGTTATACGAGGCTCACTGACTGGCTTCCTCGTATCCTTGCAGAGAAGAGCAACAAAAGAAGTTTTGGGATTCTTTAATAATGCCTTTTTCAAAAGCTTGGTTTGCTCATAATTATGGATAGTTCCATAAAGAGCAGTAAAAGGCATATTTTCAAGATCTTTGCTTGTCTTGATACAAGTACATATGTTTTCCTAGAAGTCTGGTAAATAGTCCATGAACTTGCACAAGACTTCTTCATTTTCATAGACTTTGCCATGAAACTTCAGATCATTGAGGAGGCTGTTAAACCTGTTGTAGTACTCAATGAGAGATTCATCTTTCCTATGCACAAAGAGCTCATATTGCCTAACGAGGCCAATCTTCTTGCTTTTCTTTACTTTGATGGTTTCTTCATACAGAACACAGAGAGTGTTCCACATGTCCTTAGCAATAGAGAGGTTTACCAAGGAGTGGAAAACATCATCAGGAAGAGAAAAGGAAATGATAGCCCTTACCTTGGTATCCAAGGAAACTTTCCTTTTGTCATCTTCATTGTACTGTGAAGGATCTTTGATGATGAACCTTCCAGTAGAGTCAGATTTCTCTTCTTCATCATCAGAATCATTTGAAGAGTTACCTTCATCTTTGTTCTTTCCATGATGAAGCCGTACTTTAGGAACAATGGGTCCATCCTTGAGGATAGAGAGATATGACTATCAACATCCTCAAGGAAGAGTGTCATGCGACTTTTCCACATAGGAAAGTTGTTTGTTAAACTTGGGAGGTTTGGCAATAGTGCCATTGTCGTGGTAAGAAGAAGGAGCAAAGTTGGAAGGAGCAGAGTTGGAAGAAGAAGAGGCCATTGCAGATCTAGGTTATGAGATTAAGCTAACCGCTTTGATACCAATTGTTAGTCCCGAAGGGGATAACAATAAACAGAAAGTAATTGTAGAGGGGGGTTGAATACAATTACATAGACTTTTTTTTAACTTTTTA
Source organism: Cynara cardunculus var. scolymus (assembly GCF_001531365.2). Taxonomy (NCBI): domain Eukaryota; kingdom Viridiplantae; phylum Streptophyta; class Magnoliopsida; order Asterales; family Asteraceae; genus Cynara; species Cynara cardunculus. The sequence goes on from NC_037539.1 coordinate 28,085,292, forward strand.
ATTCTTATTGATGTATATCATGAATTAACACACAAAGATACAAAAGATTGTTGTGGAATATAGGAAAGGAAAACCTAACCTAAACAATCTTACAAGGAGAAGAACTTACAAGAACAACACAAAGAGTTCTTGAAAGGAAATTAAGAACAATAAGTTTTTCTTCACACACAGGAGAGCAAGGGAGTAGAAGAGAATAACCGATTGCCTTGAGAATGCACTAAGTGATCTTTCAAAAGCTAGTGGTGTGCATGGGAGATGCACACTGCCTTTTATATTACCTTCAACATTTAATACATGGGGACACTTGTCACCTGAGGATAAGAAGGCAAGGGTTGACTTGACCATTGTTGATATCTCATTTTCTTCGTACACAACATGCATACAAAACTTTTCATGCAAAGACAAACTTTTGTAGAGATATGGTCATTCTGTAGGAAAATCTTCTTTGGATAGATTAGTAGCTTCAAACAGCTACTCACAAGTTTTTGGTCCATGAAGATCTTCAATCTTCGGTCCATGAAGAGTTTTAATCTTCGGTCTATGAAGATTTTCAATCTCTGGTCATTGAAGATCTTTCTTCAATCGGCTTATAGCTTCAAAATATTTTCAATCTTCAATTCAACTACTCAGGAGTCTTAGTATGTATATTAGACAGTTGATCTACAACACCGCATCGGTGACCTTGTGTCTTCACATTGGCTAGTCTTCGATTTTGCCAATGGCTTAAGTATATACCAAGAGACCAATATACAAAGAAACCAATAACTATTAAGTGTTGTTAAGATAGAGGAACAAATCAGTGGGTCATCACCAAATCAATAGGTGACCCATCAAAGGTTTTTCGCCATTTTTTGGAAAGAAATATGTGAGAGAGAAATTTGTGTGAAAATACTTGTTAAATTTGGAAACTAGGAATTGGGATCAAAGTGAAGCTACTTCCTAAGTGTTTCTTTCTTCTTCAATTCATTCTTGCATAAAGGTGAGTTTTACTACAATTCAAACTTTGCAATTGATTATGAATATTGGTTTCATGGTTTTAAGAATCTGCTGGTGTATGTATTTGCATTTTGTATATTTGTTCTTACGAGTTTATGGGCCGATAAGGGCCTGTAATTGGACAGAGTGCTGTCTAATGAGGGTACCGGCCAAGCCTTGACCGGTGTGATGTTGAGTGTTTTAACTCATCGACACAGTTCTGTCCGGTGAAGACCTTTATCGGACAGGAGTATCCAGTTATACATTTTATTTCCCAAGTGTTTAATGATTTAGTATTTAAAACTTTTAAGTGTTGACCGGATTGGAATGTGATCGAGCATGCCTTGTCCGATGAGGATGCTCATCAGACAAAGCTTTAGTTTGTTTAACTCCTTATATTGTAAAGTGTTGACCGGTGAGATAGTTAACTGGATAGATGTTGAACAGTGAGGTTGGTTACCGGATATAGTGTTATCCGATGAGATTATTACCGGATAGTATGACTGGTGAGTAAGTTTACCAATTCAAGTCTTGTTCGGATAGTGTTGTCCGGATAAGTGTTGTCCGATGAGGAAGGGGTCATCGGCCAATGTGTTGGCCGATAAGGGGCATTTATCGCCCAAGTATTGTAATTTAAAAACTGTGATTTTTCACAAATGTTGTTTAACAGTTTTAAACTGTTTTATGTTGAGAAAGGGTATTTTGTATCTCTCAAATGTGGTTTATAAATTGAGAAAGATACTGTTGTTTTCTTTCAAAACGGTTGTCACGTAAAGTCTTTTTTTAAAGAAATACTGAGTTAAGAATTGAAAAGTAGATTTAAGAACTTGAGAGTTCTTGAGATTTAAGTTTCTGTTCCATGGGATAGGGGTGGAACGGGCTTGTTCCATTTTTTCCATTCTGTTCCTGTCTGTTTCACATAAAATTCATGTCAAACATGAGACAAGAATCATTGTTCTGTTCTATCATGTCCATTGTACCAAATGCTCCCTAAAAGATTGTTTTATGATTCTCAATACAATTCATCTCATATTTCTGTTTAATTAGAATTCATTTCTCTTGGACAAATTACAATGACAATTGGAGGTTGGTATATGGGATTGGGGGGTTTGGGGGTATTTTCCTAACTTTTGCCGCGTAGGGTGCGCACTTTTTTGCTTCTTTGGAGATTAAAGCAAATCTAGAAAACCAGAAATTCCTGAGAGAGAGAGAAGACACCCACAGCAGTAAAAGAGTGGCAAATTCTCTCTGCTCGACCCTCTGCTTTCGCTGATTTCACTATCAAAAAGGTAGTAGTAATCTTGGATCAATTTCTTTTCTTCTCCCTAATTTACGCTTCGATCTCCTCTTTTTTTGTTTGGTAACACTTTTGTGAATTTTCTATTTATGATTGTATTTCGTTTGGTTTTTGTTCGTTGATTTAGTATATCGGGGTGATTTTTGCTGGATTATGGTCTTTGCTAGGGTTTGCGATTAGGGTGTTGAGTTCCAAGTTGTTATAATCTCTACGGCGTTTCATTGTATGAAATTGAGGGTTTTTTGGTGTCGATGTGTGACAGGCGATCATTGAGAATTCAGAAGAGCCAATCAGCGAAGGATTAGGTTATATTTTATTGGTTTTGAATGGGGAAAGGTACCAAATGCAAGTTGGGGTCCCACCAGATATTTAAGGATAGGGCTAAGAACCGCGTGGAGGACCTCCATGGAATGTTTACGGATCTGCAGTCCGCAAGGAAGGAGAGCCGTAGCATTGATGTGGTTGTGCTTGAAGAACAGGTTAATCAGATGCTCAAAGAATGGAAGAATGAACTTAACGAGCCTTCACCTGCTTCTTCTTTGCAACAGGTTTGGCATATTGTTAAATTATCTTCTTGTTGTTTACGGGTAGGTCTTGTTTGGGTTGCATGACTGTGCTGGTATGTCGGTAATCAGGGTCGGATTTATTTACAAGCTAGTGGGTCCTCTGCCACCACTAAACGTTTCATGCTGGTGAATTTTTTTACAAGTGCCACCATTGTGTTTCGCAAATCATTAAAATTGGATCTGATTTCTTATCTTCTTGTACTGTAATTTGTAACTATAATTATTTTGTGTCACCACTAAAAAATTCTGGTTCCGCCTCTGTTGGTAATATGGTACAATCTGTAGTGTGGGAAGGGTGGCATGAGTAGTATCACTAGGAATGAGGCTTCTTTACCATTCATCAGTTTGTTTTGTTTGTAACCACGTGGTGTGGGGATTATTTCTGGTACTCAGTGGCTCTAGTGAACTTGTCTGTGAAAGCAAAGAGTACTTGCTAGATACTGTGTTAGTGTGGGTTAGGATGCTAATGGATTTAATTTGCACTATCGATGGGGATATTAATTTCCTTGACTTTTTGAAGCAGGGTGCAAGTGTGGGCCCTTTCTCACCAGACATAAGTAGGCTTCTGCAACTATGCGATGAGGAAGATGATGCAACCAGTGGATTAGCTGCCCCGAAACCTGATCCTGATTGTCATAAAGCTGGTGAAAGTGCAGCTTTTCATGAGGTGACCATCTGTTATGGTGATCTATTTACTTAAGATTTGTGTACATCTTCTGATGCTGGCAAGTAGCTGATAAGTTTACAGGACATTGGTAGAATAATGGAACAATCTGATTATGGAATGAGGTTTTCATGTTGTTTTGGCAAAATTGCGCATTCTTAGTCCTTGAGTTGTTGTGAACACCTCAACTCAAATCACTTATCCATGCTTCACGAATGATATTGCAGGCTATAGTAGGGAGTTCCTTATGGTGCATATGTGCTTCTGTAGTACCCGGGGCTTTAGCCTAACGAGTAAGGAGGTGGGTATCCTTGCAGAATGAGTGGGAGGTCTGGATTTGGCTCCAGGCACCACCCACCTGCGCCTGGGACATGCGATTTACCTCCCCTATGATGGACGTGGGACCGGTAAAGTGGGGGCCGATAAGTGGGGACATTCCAGAGGGTGATGTCATACCCTTTTTGCTGAGTGCTTTTATTAGCGCATGCATTGTTAGACCTAGTTATAGAGTCATTTGCAATTGAGCACTTTGCCCGTCTTTTATAAATTTAGAGTTATACAAATTAATGATCCTTCATGATTTCCAGCTTTCTTGTGTTTGCATTTCTTTTTTCGTCTAGTTGATAACCAGCTTTCTGTTTTTATCTTGAATAATTGCTCTCCTGATCACTGAGTTCTACCTTGTTCCAGGTTTTTTTTTTTTTTGCATTGATAGTTTCTTCTTTGTGTTACTTGTTATCCTCTAGTCCTAAGTATGTGCTTCAAAACCAAAGATCTCTTGTGCATCATGCTTTAGTTAGAGGCTTAAAGCAAATGATCTATTTTGAATAAAAATTCTAATGACAGTTTGAAAAATGAATACATCTGGATATGTGATTTCTGAGTGGTTATAATCTTACTTAGGATAAACGTTTAAGAGAACTCTGTTCTGCCCAGAAATGAGATGTTTATGAAGCGTCTAATTGTCAAATGCCATTTAGCCAAACCTCGGCCTTTATCACCCTATGATTTATACATTAATTTTTTATGCTGGCACTGTTATCCATGGTTTTTCCCTTGAACTATATGCTGGGTTAAATGGGTGGGTCAAATGGGATCCATTTTTAAGAGTTGGGTCTTCAGTTTAAACTGATCTTTCCTGGAGATCCTAACCCCACTGTTTCTGTTGGAAGGATCAGTTCTGCAGCTTCTTCCCTTTTCTTTTTTGTTTTGTATTCCCTCATCTCAAAAGAAGATTACAGTTTTGTTTTGAAATTCAATCTATTATTTCTGAAATTCAGAGTTGACATGAACAATTTATTTTATAACGCCAGATTTCATTTTTGTTTTAAGAATGGTTTAATATAGTTACTGATTTTTTTAATTGAAGAAAACAATTTTTCATAATCAAGCTTAACGCCAAAATGATGCTCATATGTCACTTATTATTCCTATGTGCGTTATATTTATTGGATGGAGTATCACTATCATGCCAAACCAGCAATGTCTCAAGTTTGTAACTCGTATATGTTGTAACAGAAATTGTGGTTGTTCCAGCATCCGTATTAAGTTCAGAAAAGACAATTAAGTGCAAGCATATTATCTGATACTCAAAAGGTTGCCAAACATGAAATGATTGCCCTTCTTCCATGGCATATCATGCAGGAAATTATTGTTTGCCAATAAATGGAAGAGACAATGTTGGTTTGATTATATGGCTAATGGTGCAAAGAGTATTTTATTGTTATCTTTGTTATAGGCTGGTGCGAAGACTCCCTCTTATTATGGTGAATGCCACATGGGTTGTTGCTTTGTACATTGTAAGAAAATGATAAAAGAGCAAGATTCAACTCAATAGGAGTCCACTTTTGACTTTTAGAAGTCAACTTAATGCTTAGATTTGAATCACACAAGGATCGTTTTGGTGATAGAGAAAGTATTGATGCCTCTAATTGACATTAATTTGAGATAACTGATATACTCGTTTTGTATCTTCTGTGCTCTAACCCTCAATGGACTTGACAGAGAGGTGCTAGATGAAGTTTATTAAAACTTTCTTCAATTTATGCCACACAATGAGAGCATCGTGTGTTATATTATTAAACGTTTTAGGACGTAAAGCTTTAAACTGTATCTCCTCTAATGTCTTTAGATTCTACTCTCTCTTTTAGTATGTAGTCCTAACATCAGTGACTTCCATTGGCTTCCAAGGAGAAGAGAAGTTTTGCCCATTATTACTTGCATTTTTCTATGAAGGTGTTCAGGCAACAATAAGGTTGCTCATGGATCCTAACCTCTGATACAACCTCACTATTTTACCTCAAAGATGACTTACACTATGTCATTATGGTCTCCTTGACCATTGGATCATCATTTACTATGCCTTCTTATTCATAGGGTGCCCTTGTTCTATAAATGTTTGATATCTGTAGTTTCTGTTTCATAATCATGTACTTGGTACATGCCTTTTCTTTATGATTTAGTTAAGACCATCTGAACTTGTTTTAAACAATCGTTTTCCCTCTTTTCTTGGCATAAACTATCCATCTCTATGGTTGACAACTATGACTTTTATGGCACTTGTTTTTATTGTGCTTTAACTGGATTGAAATAAATATCCATGTTCATGGCGTAATAGGTAAATAGTTACTAAACTTACAAAATTCTATCACTTTCTCACACAAACAGAAAAATTTCTATCGCATATTAGTTCTCACTTACTAGACACAACAGCCCGAGATTTTGTGTGCTTATTGTTTTCAGCTCAAGTTTTGCTTCTAATCTTCTTGGAGAGCATTTCATATCTTTAAGTGTGCACATATTATGTTAATAGTTTTAGACTTGTTTTGCTATAATTTCAACAAATGGCAATTGTATGTCATAGTACTTCACTTGTACTGTTCTATGAGAACCATTGTCTTAACTAATAAGGGGTTACAACACACTTCATATGGAGTCCTAATGAACAGTATAATGGGTTACAGGATTTTGCTGTTACTCAGACAGGTCAGGAACAAGGGTTCCAGTTGGTTGGTCAATGCAAAGGATCTGCTTCAGGTGTTAACAATATAGGAGTACATAATATGGGTGTTGCTACTGCTACTCAGTTGGATTATTTTTCATATGATTTGCCTCAAGACTTTGAGCAGAACTTTTTTAGTGGGTTCGATGGCATGGGTCTCTGCAGGGGAGAAGATGCTTTACCCCAGATGACTGGCTTTATGCCTACTGTTTGTCCTCCCCCTTCTGCTTTCTTGGGACCAAAATGTGCTCTTTGGGATTGTCCCAGACCAGCTACACAAGGCTGGTGCTCTGAGAGGCCTGTTCAAGGCTGGTTTCCTGACTATTGCAGCAGCTTGCATGCTGCAATTGCTCAAAATGAAGGCCGATTTGGGATGACACCCGTCATACGACCTAAAGGTATTGAGTTGAAGGATACTTTGCTTTTTGCTGCGCTTAGTGCCAAGTTTCAGGGAAAGGATGTTGGTGTTCCGGAGTGTGAGGGGGCAGCTACTGCAAAATCTCCATGGAATGCACCTGGTTAGTTTCGTTTTGTTTCCTTTCCTTTCTTGTCATGCACACTGCAAAAAAAATTGTTTTATAGGACACCAATTATGTTTAAATGTCTTAACAGACAGTTTTAAACTTACGTTCATGAGACCGAATCCTTTCAATAAAAGTTTATAGGACCAAACAGTTGTGCGTCCTATATAAAGGTGTTATAATAAGTTGATAGGACGTTTTCGGATGTCCTACCAAGTTTTTCCGGACAAATTTGAAATAAAATGTTCTATTAGTTTTTTATAGAACATTTAACAAATTTTTTTAGAGGACACTTGTTTTTATAAGAAGCATTTTCAAATAATATTATATAAAAAGACTAATATGATGTTTTATTTCAAAAACTATATCTAAAAAACTTGTTAGGAAGTCCAAAAACACATATCAACTTATTGTAACACCTTCACATCGGACGCATTATTGTTTGTTCCTATAAACTTAAGTCCTATCAAGCAGTCCATTAGGATATTTAGATATATTTCATGGCCTATAAAGTTTAGTCTGTTGTGGCAATTTTCATCCATCCTATGTTCTATACTTGACGTTTTCCCCTTTTATTGATCATCTTGTTTCAGAGCTCTTTGATCTCTCAGTTTTTGAGGGTGAGACAATACGAGAGTGGTTGTTTTTTGACAAGCCTCGAAGGGCATTTGAGAGTGGGAACAGAAAACAGAGATCACTCCCAGATTACAACGGGCGTGGTTGGCATGAATCAAGAAAACAGGTGATTAACGAATCTGGGTGGCTGAAGAGATCCTATTATATGGACCCACAGCCAATGAAGTTTTTGGAGTGGCATCTCTACGAGTATGAGATCAGCAAATGTGATGCTTGTGCCTTGTATAGGTTGGAACTGAAGCTTGTTGATGGCAAAAAAAGTCCAAAGGGAAAGATTGCTAATGATTCAGTTGCTGATCTACAAAAGCAAATGGGAAGGCTTACCGCTGAGTTTCCATTAGAGAACAACATTAAAAGGTCTGGTAAAGGGAGGGGAAAGAAAGAGAATTCCTCCAAGCCAATAATAGCTGCAAATGATGGTATTGATTATGGAGGAAATGCAGCATTTAACTATCTTGTGGATGACGTGGGTGGCTACTACCTGACGTAATTGAAGATCTAGACTAAAGAGGTAATATGCTGTTTTATTATAATACTTGAGAGTTTATCGTATTATTAGAGGCCAAAATGCAAGATTAAAGTTACTATAGTTTTTTTGTGTGTTTTAAGTAGATGGGATTGTGAAATGTGCTTGATTTTTATGGCGGAGCACGAAACTAACTGTTGGGAGATGGTATATGAAAAAGTGAAGAAGGCGGGCGGGTGGTGATGCTTTTGGCTTTTCTGGTTATGATGGTAAAAGAACACACAAACATTTAGTGTTTTATGTCTTAAATTAGGGTGGCCAAAGGCAAAATATGATTATAAGATATGCTACAAAACTGAAAGATTTTGATGGTAAATGGAGTGGAGAGCATCATCTTGGTGCTCAAAATCAGGAGCTATCTGTAACTTGTGTCTAGTTCAGTTCAGTTCAGTTGGTATATATATGAATTGCTGTTTTTGTTTCTTTAAATATTGTGTTGAGGAGTGCAATGGAGGTTACAATTACATCATGATCAGAATTTAAGTTGAGGCCTTTGGATCCATACTTTTTTTTTTATTAACGTGGATATCCAACCGGCTATGTGAGCCGATTAATCTCAGGGCAACCATCTGCTTTGCAGATAGCCCGGAGTCACCGATTGAACCTCCATGGCTACAAGGGGAATTTTATTCCTCTTTTGGATTTGAACCTGGGACCTCCAGGTACTTTTGATATTTGGAGCCAAGTTCAAACTAATCAGGCATCACTTTGTGGTTCTTTCGATCCGTACTTATGCTTTCTTCAATGGTCCTTCGTTTTGGAAATTGTAAGCTAATTTGTCATGGGCTGTTTGGTTCAGTCTTGTTAATTAAAATGGGACCAATTTAACCTGGAAAAGAAATATGTGCTTGTAGGGGAATGTAGGGATGAAACTCAGACTACCAGTTGTCCCGAACCGGGACCAGACCGAAAGTACTGAAGTCATGTTATCGGTTTGGTTATCGGTTCCAAGAATACAACAAATCGGAAATCGGTTATTCGGTCGCGGTACCAACCACTTTTCCCGGAAAAAACCTTGAACCAAACTGGATTTTAATGGACCTTGACTATTCCTATCCCATCTATGTTTTTTCATAAACTAATCCATATCTTCTCCTAAACTAACTATAATTTCTCTTAAACTAATCCATATATTCTCCTAAAACCTTCTCCATAACTATTTCTTTGATCAAAAAATCGGCCCTAATAACTATCAATCAAAAAATCGGCTCCTATTCCCTTTGATCATAAGGTTTCGAGCATCTAAAAAAATCGGCTTCCATTTCCTTTGATTGTTGAACTTTTGCGATTGATTCGTGATTGGTTTTGATTGCTTCTTTACACACTTTCAATTTTTGGTCCCAAGTGGTCCTAGTCCTGAGTTTTACGAACCGGTACCGAATTTGTACAAGCGGTTCGGTTTTCGGTCCTCATTTTCAGCCACATTCATTAAGTTTTGGTACCAACCGGTCCGGTACCGAAGTCATCCCCAGGGGAATAAAAACCTATTATATTATACTAGAAGGGTACTCGCGCAATGCAGCGAGATACATCTTGATTTTAATATTTTATTTTATTTTTTATCTCAGTCGATATTATAGTATGGTCTTATGTGATTTTAAAAAAACGATGATGTTTTTATTTTTTAAATAAAATATTAAGTCAATTTTTTATTATAATTTAATTTAGGTTTAATAACGAAGTAATTTATATTTGGTTTAATAATATAATTTTCTTATAAAGATATTAATTAATTATTTTGTTAGAACTCGATAAATATCCTTTAGATTTTTTATATTTTAAAATGAGATGTTTATCCTCTATTTGGTTATGTTTATCCACAGTTAGTTACACGAATTCGAACATGGAGCTTTAATAAGTTGTATTTATGCATAATTTACTTGTAATCTTGAATTTTAAGTAATATGCATCAATATACAGTACTTCATGCATAAAAAATATTTTTTAAGAATTTTTGTCAAATGCTTTATAATATAGTATAGATAGAGTAAATTAAAATATTCGTCTAAGAAAATTTAATCCACAATGACTTTAAATGAAATTATTTTGTTTGGAAGAAGTAATCGATACTTCTCATATAACCACAAGGACGAAATCTGTAATTTATTTTATCTATACTATATTATAAAGCATTTGACAAAAACTCTTAAAACCATTTTTTTATGCATGAAGTACTGTATATTTATGCATATTACTTAAAATTCAAGATTACAAGTAAATTATGTATAAGTACAACTTATTAAAGCTCCATGTTTGAATTCGTGTAACTAACTGCAGATAAACATAATCAAATAGAGGATAAACATCTTATTTTAAAATATAAAAAATATAAAATATAGAAAATTTAAAATATAATTAGGACAATTATCGAGTTCTAACAAAATAATTGATTATTATATTTATAAGAAAATTATATTATTAAACAAAATATAAATTACTTCGTTATTGAACCCAAATTAAATTATAATAAAAAAATTGAATTAAAAAATTACACAAAAAATTGGAATTTTAAATAATTAATTTAATACTAATATCGATATATTTTGTCAAATTTTTATGATATCCTCAAGTTTATATTTTATTTAAAAATAAAAACATCATCGTTTTTCAAAATCACATAAGACCATCGACTGAGATAAATAATAAAATGAAACATTAAAATCAAGATATATCTCGCTACATTGCGCGAGTATCGTTCTAGTTATATAGATTTAGATAATTCTTTCTCATATTTTGTTACTTAAAGATAATAGAGGGTGGCCAAGTTGGGTTGAGGCCCAGGTCCACGACCATGATTACAACATAATACTTTTTGGGTTATGTTTGGTTCGTAAAATAATTTATGAAATAATGAAATCTGTTAAAAAAATTAGAATCTAGAAGAAATTAGAATGAAATGTTATCAAGTTTGATCAAGTGTTTGGTTGGTAGAAATGAAATGTAATCTGCCTAATGAATTGGAATCTGACTGTTTGGTTTCCAAGAGAATTGAAGTAGAATGATGAAAAAGAACAAATATACATTTTCTTTAATATTTTTTAAAAAATTAATTTTTTAATTACAAATAACAATAAAATTAACATTCAATGAGAAAAAAAATGTTTACCATTTATGAAAAAATATTTTGTTATATATATATATATATATATATATACTACATTAATAAGCATTTAGACTTGTATCTTAAGTACAAGTTTTAAAGCATATAATACCATCATTTTATGGAAGAATTCAAAAATCTCTTAATTACAAAATATTTTGCACAATGTAAAAGTTGTTTATGCAACACCAAATCCAAATTGGGTCAAACTTGCTTTCTCTTTACAAATTTTTAAAATTACCACATTGGGCCGCTTTCTTCTTCTTCTTCTTCTTCTTCTTCTTCTTATATATCTATACATCTAATAAATAAGTAACTTGGGTGACACGTGTCATCTTCGGATGAGTCGGTTGTCTTATTTTCCCGCCTAAGCATGTATCTAGAAACAATTTACATTAATGGTTCAATTAGACTCATTTGAATGTATCTAGACACAATGTATATCAACAGTTCATTTATATTCATTTGATTGACATGTGTCTTCTTATTCAATCAATCCTACTAATTAAGAATGCAACTGATTTTATTCTTTGGTTAATTAATTTGTGTGGTAACTGATTCCAAAAAAAAAATGGTGTTTACTTCTAAGTTTAAATTCAATTTACTGATAGTTTCATTTCTAAATTCAACTTTATTGTAGGGTTAACTTCATTTTATTCTAAATTCAATTTACTGAAAAGTTTTACCTCAGAGTTATTTCAAGCGAACAAGTCTGATGTCATTCTTCAGAGTTAACTCACCCGAACTCTAAGTCTGAACTCTGAAATCTTCTTTTTCAGACTTAAAAAGTCTGAACTCTGAAGTCTTTTTTTTAGACTTAGAAAAAGAAGTCTGAAGTCTTCTTTTTCAGACTTAGAATTCTGAACTCTAAAGTCTTCTATAATTCTGAGTACAAGTCTGAAAAGTCTTTCTTCAGAGTTAACTCACCCGAACTCCAAAATCTGAACTCTAACTCTTTTTTTTTTTTTTTTTTTTTTTTTCCAGATTTAGAAGTCTGAACTCTGATTTAATGGGATTGGTTTATACTTCAGAGTTATTTCAAGAGTACAAGTCTGAAGAGTCATTCTTCAGAGTTTTATTTCAGAGTTATTTCCAGAGTATAAGTCTGAAGAGTCATTCTTCAAAGTTATCTCACTCGAACTCTGTAGTCTTCTTTTACAAACGGACACCATGCAGAGCCTCTGCATAGTGCATGCAGAGCTTCTAGCTTGCCTATACAGAGCTCTGAAGTCTGAAGAGTTTTACTTCAGAGTAATTTCAAGAGTACAAGTCTTGTAATAAACTTATCTAGATTTTGAAGATAAGTCTTTAAGACTTAGACTTAGTCTTGTAAGCCAGAGCCCCTCTGGTTGGTCTGGCTTCTGGATGTCATAGGAGCTCTGGTTGGTTTTGCTCTGTATGATGCAAACTTTACCATAAGGTCTTTTTCAAAGATATTGAGTATTTGAATAACTATGAACTTAAGATCTTCAGATTTCGTCTTCAGATTTGACACAGGCGCTCTGTATGCTTGCCTATACAGAGTCTGAAGTCTGAAGAGTTTTACTTCAGAGTTATTTCAAGAGTACAAGTCTGAAGAGTCATTTTAAATTACTTCTAAGTTTAAATTCAATTTACTGATATAATTTCATTTCTAAATTAAAATTTTATTCTAGGGTTAACTTCATTTTAACTAATTATTGATAGTTTCGTTTCTAAATTCAAGTCTGAAGAGTCATTCTTCAAAGTTATACTTCAGAGTTATTTCAATAGTACAAATCTGAAGTCATTTCTTCAGAGTTTTACTTCAGAGTTATTTCATGAGTACAAGTTTGAAGTCATTTTTCAGAGTTATATTTTAGAGTTATTTCAAGAGTACAAGTATAAAGAGTCATTCTAAAGACTTAGCTCACTCGAACTCTGAAGTCTGTTTTTTCAGACTTAAATAGATGTAGCTCACCCGAACTCTGGAGTCTGAACTCTGAAGTCTTCTTTTTTAGACTTAGTATTGATCCTCTTTCTCAGTGATTTGATGATAATCCCTTTTACCTTATACGAAGTATTTATGTTTATGTCTTTCAGTTCCAGCGATCATCACTAAGTTTGTTCAATGATCGTTGGGAACATGTAATGTAAATCCATCAGCGACAACGATACTTCAAGAAGACAAAACTCACACCAAAGAACCTTCAGCGAAAGTCGAAGGCTGAAAATTAATATTAGAGACTGGCGAGTTCGTAATCTGAAGCGGTATTCAGTGATTACAACCTGGTCTATACATGTGTGAAGACTGCCTAAGCCTCAATGAATGCTGAAGAGACCTTCAGGTTATTCCAGCATTCAACGATCAAAAGAAGCTTGTTGAGTACGATTGTTTTTGCCTTGTCCTTATACACACAAATGACAAACCCATACCTTTTCTAGAAGCATAGTACGGTACAGAGCTGATTAGTTGACTTTACTACCCACCAACTCCATGAGAGGATGTCTGCTCATGAATAGAATTTTATACTATTCACTGTAGCAAATGACAAGTCTTTCTCTAAAGGCTTGACATATGCTCAAACCCTACTGCATTGCATTAAATGTGCATTTAATGCAATGGGTATAAATAGATGTATTCTATCTMCATGCAGAGATACTYTWAYACTTACTCTTGAACCCTAACTTACGTTCATAAGTAAAAGAACACACATCTAAGAACACAATACGCTTATCTTCAAAAGCAAGTTAGAATCCCTTTTAAGTATTCTAAATAGTTCTTACCCAGAAAGAACATACTTTCTTCTAAGTCTAAAACAACAAATCATTTCTCTTTGCTAAGAACTAGTGTGTAACTTAGATTGTTTAGATAGGTTATCTTTACCTTATCTTTCTACAAACAATCTTGTAAAATCTGTATTGATCATTCGTTATCAATACATATTTTAAATTTGAAAAGTTTACTGTGTTTGTATTCATCCCTCCCTTCTACAAATTTTTATACACATCTTGTAGACCCTAACGGGACCAACAAGTGGTATCAGAACAGTGTATTTTCTATTCTTGTTGTTTGGTTGTTTTTCTGCATTATATTATATTTTTCTTTAGATAATCTTACTTCTTTCTAATGGCTTTACAAAACACAAACACACACTTTCATGACAATGACTCTCTTGTCAAACCACCCCGTTTTATCCGAGACAACTTTAGTCTTTGGAAAAATCGGATGTCCCTCTTTCTGGAAGGTGTGGATCCTAAAATTCCACACTATATAGAAAATGGATCATATGTTTCATATGCTATTTCTCCGGCTGTTTCTGAAACAGCTACGACTGCAACGATTTCTACGGCAGATTCCAAAGCTCACTCATCAATGGAACGATTAAGATAAGAAGAATATAGCTATAGACACTCGTGTTAGGTCTATAATAGCCATGTCTCTTCCTGATGAGGTTAATCATTTTGTTATGAAACTCAGAACCTCGAAAGCCATGTGGGACACTTCCTCTTAGGTTCAAGAATCGAAGAATATTAGTTTAGTAAGACAATATGAAAGCTTTCTCTATGGAAAGACTAAAAGATTGTCTGAAGTACATCAACGTTTTAATTGTCTTCTTATAGATTTAAGGACTGTAGGCAGGGAATATTGCAATTCTGAAACTTTAACTAAGTTTCTGAAATGTTGTCTGAGTCTTGGGATACTTATTCCATGTGTCTCAAGATGTCCAATGACATGTCCTCTCTTTCCCTCAACACTCTTTATGGGATACTGCTCATTCATGAGCAGTCTCGATAGCTGAAAAGGAATCTAATCAAGGATTCCAGAGAAATGAAGAGATTTTCATTAACTCTAATCTCTGAAGATGCTTCAGCTGAACTCCCATCTTCTTTTTCTCTTCTTACTGTTGTTATCACTGAGTTAGATTCTACTAACTATGAGGATTTATCAGAATTTGATCTTGCAGATTTTGATGAATCACTGGCGCTATTAACTAAATCTTTTAGGAGATTCGTCAAGAAAAGTAACTTTTGCAGATCTCCTTCGCTGACCATCAAGGAAAAACCAAAGTCTGATAACATAGACAAGGCTTCAGTGATCTGTTACAACTGTCACCGCAAGGGTCACTTTACTGGTGAATGCAGGTCTAAGAAGGCTGTGAAGCCATCTTCTAAAACCCCATCCTCCTTCAGATCTAAGGATGACAAATACCTGAAGCTAAAGGAGAAGTACATGAAGATGAAGAACTTCCAGCGAAAGGCCAAAGGTCTTGTCGTTGAAGAGCACGACTGGGCTGATTCATCGATGAATCATCATATGATAAGGAAGGTACGGCCTATCTCTGCTTGATGGCCAAAGATGTCAAAGAAGAAGCTTCAGAGACATCAACCTCTCATGATCCCTCATCATTCTCACCTACTCAGGTATGTCTCCTGAATGAACCTTCTTCTTCCTCTTCTTCTAGCCTATCAGCGTTAGACACGCTGACGGTGGACCTTTATAATGCCTTGAATGGCAAGTCTAAGGCATAAATGCTTAATCTTGATATTCAAGAACAGTTGAAGATTTGTCATTCAAAGATCAAAGAGTTAACTAAGATCGAAACCTCTTCATCAGGCTCAGTAAAGACACCCACTGACTCTATCTCTCTAGCATCAGAGGTTGTTCCTATTTCCACTAAAACCTCTCTAGGTTCAATGAAGCCGTCTGCTAACGCTGGTTCTTTAGTTTCAGTAGATGAAACCTCTAACATTGTTGGACCCAAATAGATGGGTACCAAAAGCATTTTTAAATTGTTCCCTTGTGCAGGAAGTCAAAGGCATTTGGTATCTAGATAGTGGATGCTCAAGACACATGACCGAAGACAAATCCATGCTTATTAACTACAAGGAAGAAAGAGGACCTTCCGTGACCTTTGGAGGTAATGGAAAAGGATATACCAGAGGTTTTGGTATATTAACCAACGGCGCAACCACATTTAGGCGTGTTGCATACGTTGAAGGACTGAAGCACAACGTCTTCAGCATCAGTCAACTGTGTGATAAAGACTACACAGTGAAGTTCTCCAAGAATTCATGCTATGTCTATGACAAAGATGATAAGGTTGCCTTGACCTGTTCTCGTCTAGAGAACATCTACATCATCAATATGGATTCTTCTATCACTGAGAATAGCTGTTTCTTCTCTAAAGCTTCGTCAGACATCAACTGGCTGTGGCACAAAGGGCTTTCTCACCTTAACTTCAAGACATTTAGTGAGTTGTCTAGAAATGATCTTGTCACTAGTCTTTCTTAACACTCATTTTAAAAGGAATCTCTTAGCTCAGCTTGTGAAAAAGGAAAACAAACAAGAGCTAGCTTCAAATCAAAGCAAATCTCTTCATTGACATCACCTCTTCAGCTACTGCACATGGATCTCTCTGGTCTTGTGAATGTGCAATCTATTGCTAGAAAGAGGTATACACTCGTCATTGTTAATGAGTATTCTAGGTACACTTGGGTCTTCATTCTCAGATACAAAAATGAAGTACCTGAAGACATCATTTTGTCTATCAAGAAAATAGAAGTACTTAACAACATCTACGGTCTATTAGAAGTGACCATGGTACTGATTTCAAAAATAGTACTATGGATAACTTCTTTGAGGACAAGGGAATTTCTCCCAACTTTTTTTCAATGAGAACTCCTCAGCAAAATGGGGTCGCTGAAAGAAGAAATCGAATAATCATTGAGGCTGCTCGATCAATGCTCAGCGAGTCCCATCTACCTACAAATTTCTGGGCTGAAGCTATCAACACCGCTTGTTTCACTCAAAATCGATCACTGGTCATTAAGAGGTTCAAGAAGACAGCCTATGAACTTTTCCATGGCAGAAAACCTCTATTAGCTTTCTACACATCTTTGGTCGCACATGTTATATTCTCAACAACCGTGATCAACTAGGAAAGTTTGATCCCAAAGCTGATGAAGGAATATTTCTTGGATATTCTTCAGTGTCCAAAGCCATCAGAGTATTCAACAAACGCCGACAGACGATAGAATAAACTATTCATGTCACTTTTGATGAATCTCAATCAGCTAATTCAAAACCCATTTTAAATGATGAAGATGAATTAGAAAAATAGATGTTCTCTCATTATGGACAACCTGGAGCTTCCTTCAGCGTTCCTCTCAACACTGAAGCAATAGAAGCTGAAGATGAACCATTAATCATTCCAGTTGCATCTAGTTACACCAACATGTCTTCTTCAGAGATTGCTGCTGTGTCCATTAGCTGTGTTTCTTCTTCTACTTCAAGCACTAATCAATCAGTGAATGAAATGCCTTCAGCATCTGAACCTATTTCATTTGTTGAATCTATGGCTCCTTTAACAATTGTTCCAATCGTTGAAGATATTGCAGCTGAAGCCTCATCCATTGTTCCTGAACTTCTCTACTCAGATGATAATCCTCTACCAGCTCAGCGATGGACTAAAGACCATCCAATTCATCAAATTCTTGGTGATCCAGGTGCAGGTATTCAGACTCGTCGTGGTCTAGGTAATATCTGTCTCTTTATCAACTTTCTCTCTTTAGTTGAACCCAAGAAGATCAGTGATTCTATCTCAGACCCTAGTTGGGTTATTGCCATGCAAGAGGAGCTCATTGAGTTTGATAGAAACAAAGTCTGGTACCTTGTCCCACGTCTATCTGACAAGACAGTGATAGGCACCAAATGGGTCTATCGCAACAACTTAGATGAAGAAGGTGTGGTAACCCGTAACAAGGCTCGACTTGTTGCTCATGGACTAGATGAAACCTTCACACTAGTGGCTAGACTCGAAGCAATTCGACTCTTTCTAGCGTTTGCTGCCCATAAAGACTATAAAGATTACCGAATGGATGTAAAGAGCGCTTTCCTAAATGAAAAAAAATTCAAGAGGAAGTTTATGTTAAACAACCTCCAGGGTTTCTTGACTCTAAGTATCCAAACCATGTTTATCGTTTGGATAAAGCTCTTTATGGGTTGAAACAGGCTCCCCGTGCCTAGTATGATACCCTCTCCTTATTTCTCATCTTTGAGAAATTTGTTCGTGGAAAGATTGACCAGACCTTATTTCTTAGGAAAGTTAATGGTCATATCATTCTAGTCCAAATTTATGTCGATGATATTATTTTGGCTCCACTAATCCCTCTTTGTGTTTTTGATTTGCTGATCGCATGAAGAAAGAATACCAGATGAGTATGATGGGAGAAATAACCTTCTTTTTAGGTCTCCAGATCAAGCAGTCAGATAAAGATATTTTTATCAGTCAAAGTAAGTATGTCCGTGGCATGCTGAAGAAGTTTGATTTATCTAATAGCTCATCTATGAAGACTCCACTGGCTCCTCCACTCTCTCTCAACAAGGATCCAAATGGAAAGCCTGTAAACATAGCTGTTTATAAAGGAATGATCGGCTCCCTGCTGTATCTCACAGCTAGTCGACCAGATATCATGTATTCTACTTGCTTATGTGCACGATATCAATCTAAACCTGAGGAATCCCATCTGATTGCTGTAAAACTGTAACAACCCACATATTCTATGTAACAACCTTCATATTTCACATATGTAACAACCTTTATATTCCATATACATATAATTCACATCATCACACTCATAATACTAAAAATAGTATTATTACAAAACATGGACTATCAAAATGTATCTTTAATACATATACAAACAAACTAATATCATCATTCATATATTTCCCTTGCCTTTATCTTTCTGAGTACGCTGACCTGCAAAACAGGTTAATCCAACATCTGAGCGTTAGACCCAAAGGTCTAGTGAGTGTATAATCTCATRCAAACAATATACATTTCAAACAATCAGTTTAGAATCAAACCTGTTCCGAAACATAAGCATACTTATGTTTCTCGCGGTTACACCGTCATTACATTCTCTCTCTCTCTCTCTCTCTCTCTCTCTCTCTCTCTCTCTCGCGGTTACACCGCCATTTCATCTCTCTCACGGTTACACTGCCATCTCTCTCGCGGTTACACCGCCATTTCATCT
>NC_037539.1:28104588-28109668 GCF_001531365.2 Cynara cardunculus var. scolymus
CTCTCTCGCGGTTACACCGCCATTTCATCTCTCTCGCGGTTACACCGTCATCTCTCTCGCGGTTACACCGCCATCTCTCTCGCGGTTACACCGCCCCATCTCTCTCGCGGTTACACCGCCATTTCATTTTAAAAATATTTCAAAAATTAACTCTTTATCCGGACTTAGAGTCCGGTCAATACTGTCCGGATTAGAAGTCCGGTCAAAACACTTTGAAAATAAATTAACATCTTTGTCCGGATTACAAATCCGGACAATACATCACTTATAACGTTA
Source organism: Cynara cardunculus var. scolymus (assembly GCF_001531365.2). Classification (NCBI taxonomy): domain Eukaryota; kingdom Viridiplantae; phylum Streptophyta; class Magnoliopsida; order Asterales; family Asteraceae; genus Cynara; species Cynara cardunculus. Next base: position 28,104,865 of record NC_037539.1, read on the forward strand.
TCCGGTTTAAAATAAACCGGACGATACACCGCACAACCTTTGACCGGTTTAGAGTATACCAGACAATACATCACACAACCTTTGATCGGTTTAGAGTATACCGGTCACCACTTGAACGGTTTAGACGATACCCGGTCATCACTTGACCGGTTTAGATGATATCCGATCATCACTTGACCGGTTTAGATGATATCCGGTCAAGGTATGAGCGGTTTTCTTATCCGGATATCAGTTCGGATAACCCTTGAACGGTTTAGACAAGAATCCATACAAAATGCTATAGAATTCATAATAACCAGTTTTAAATGCTTATCAAACTGTATGTAAGCAGTTCATATCCAAAGCTCTTAATACACTCACCTTTTAGAAGTTGAGAATCCAAGCTTTTGAAACCTTTTCTTCCTTTGCAGTCCTTCAATACTTCAGAGAGATTTCTAAATGTGGTATGTGTTTTTGTGTGTCTTTTCTTTATCAATTCTATTTATATCAACCCAACCACATGGAAAGATGATAGGCGGCTAAATAGCCGACCTTCTCTTTTCTCTTGTTTAAAATAATATCCACACATACTCATAAACATATATATATATATATATATATATATATATATAAACCTGAAATAATAACCAGAATATTACAAAAACGCATCTTCAGATACCTGAAGGGAACTCCTAACTTGGGTCTCTGGTACCCTAAGGGTTGAGGTTTTGACCTAATAGGTTATTCACATAGTGATTTTGTAGGTTGCAAGATCGATAGGAAAAACTCAGTGTCCACATCAACCGCTGAAGCTAAATATATAGCCGCTGGAAGTTGCTGTGCCCAAGTTCTTTGGATGAAAAACCAGCTGAACGACTACAATCTTCAGTTCTCGAAGATTCTTATCTATTGTGATAGCACCAGTGCTATTGCAATTGCAAACAACCCTGTACTTCACTCCCAAGACCAAAAATATAGAGATCAGATATCATTTTATTAGAGATCATGTTATAAGTGGTGATATTGAACTTCACTTTGTTCCAACTGATTATCAGCTCGCTGACCTTTTCACCAAGCCTCTTGATGAGACATGATTTAACATCTTGATCAGCGAACTAGGGATGCTAAACGCTGAAGAATAATTTTCTTCAGCTATACACATCAATCAGTAAGTGAAATGATTCAGTGCTTTATCTCTATCACCGAACTCTTGAGTAAATGTATCCACTCTTTTTAAGGTATGTATACTTGTTCTTTTTCTAAAAACTTAAAACTATCATTGAAGCTCTCTTTCTTCAGTGATCAAAACGTTTTATTAGTTTGTTTCAGTGATTCTTTCGTTCACTGAACATTTTTATAAGTATATCTCTTTTATATTTATCTTTTCTTAAAATCAAACTGATCACTGAACCTTTCTACCTTCAGTGATTCAAATATTTTTAAAAGTCAGTTTCAGTGATTCTCTTATCCCTGACACTGAAGTCTTTTTTGAAAATATTTTCTTCTAAGTTATTTTTAGTTCTTAAAACAAAACCATCACTGAAGCTTCTCTTCTTCAGTGATCAAAATGTTTTAAAAAGTTTTTTATTCAGTGATTATCTTATCACTGAATGTGACTCACTACAACAAAAAAGGGTTTATAGGACCCTCATTAGTGTCCTAATAAGGTAGTTAATAGGACTTTTAAGTTTATAAGACAAAAAATATGTATGTCTCATCTAAAGGTGTTGTATTAGGTTAATGGGATGAATTTGAGTGTCCTAAAAAACTCTAGGATTATGATACAAATTCCATAGTCCTATAAAATGGTTTAAGTAACACTAAAAAGTGTCCTAATAGACTATAATATAGGACACTTTATGTTGTCNAGGATTATGATACAAATTCCATAGTCCTATAAAATGGTTTAAGTAACACTAAAAAGTGTCCTAATAGACTATAATATAGGACACTTTATGTTGTCACAAAATGTTTACATTTAGAAACAAATATGAGCGTCCCAAAAAATGCTTTTATAGGACGAAATTCAATGTCGCTAAAACAATTATATAGTACTAAAATATGTCTTAATAAGTTATATAATTATGAAACAAATTTTAGTGTCCTATAAAATAAACTAAGTAATACTAAAAAAGTGTCCTAATAGGCTATAATAATTAACACTAAAAGCGTCCTAAATGACTATAATGCGAGACGCATCATCCAATTATAAAATCGTTCTGTAATATTACATTTAGAAGCATATATGAAAGTTTTACGAATTGATTTGATAAAACAAAATTCGAAGTTGTATAAGTACTTATATGAGTACCAACTACCAAGCTATGTATCCACCACAAAGTTGTATCATGACAAAACTAAGTACTGAACAAGAATTACGCAAACAAAAAAAAAACTTATTGTGTTCTACAAACGAGAGATATCAATCTTCGTCATGCACAATCTACAATTAAAAAACAGGTATATGAGCTTGAAGTTATGTAATAAAAAAATTCTACACTTGATAAAAATCACAAGTGTTAAAAGATTAACATACCAAAGTGAAAGGACAAGGCTATGCGATTGTTGCTCCAATAGCGTCTGCAATTGTAATAAACAATCCATATGTTCTAATCAAACTTTCCCTCCTTTATGATGAACAACATCCCCAACCTACAAAAACGTGATTGAAGAACAAGATTATAAGATTTTATTAAGTTCCATAATAATCTTGTAAGATAAATGATTAAACTTGACAATATTGTATTTATTATCCTCAAGAATGCATAAATGAGCCAACTTTCTTTCCTATAATTCCTCAATGAATAGCAAAAACAATTCTATAAGATAGACTACTAATTCCAATGGAACATCCTAAACAAGATCTAACCTCACGAACTTCTCAGGTGGACGATTCATTGCTATAGATTATGTGTCAAAAGAGCGCAAATTGCAGCACCAGCCTCTCAACTCTCATTAAATAAGCGGGTGCCTTCAATTCCATAAATAATTAGACTTCTTGAATCAACTCAGAATGCTAAAGGTGAACCACTGAGAGAGAGAGAGATATACAATCCCATTTAGATCAAAAATATTGTACATAAACACGAATGCATCACTTACAATTTATATAATGAATCTAAAGGCAAGTGGTACGTATAACATATAGCACAAATTAAATACATTAGGCCTAAAACATGTGTTTGTGAAACCACTTCACTCCAGCCAGATAGCCTTTTATGTACCATTCTGGCAAAAAATGATTGTTTGCTATTTTTTCCTTTACTTGATGTTCATATGCCCAAATGTTAACATCCCAACCATAGCAGAACTCTCTTTTTTACCCATGAATCAAATTTATTTGATTCATATGATGGCGATAAATTGGAGAACCGGATGATAGAATAGGTGATGTAAGGTTTTATGTCACTCTATGAAGGAGGGAGGGACGGAATGGGAAGATGTTGAYGACAATGGAGATGGTAATAGTGGTGGTGGTGTGGTGGCAAAGGGCCAATTTGGCAATACAACAGGAAACATTGAAGATCTAAAAGCAAGTACCTTTTTAAATATCATATAATCAAACTTATAGGTGGGCTTACCACATAATGTTTCATAAACATAGCATACAAGCATCAGCATGTAAAACTTGTTTAAACTTTCAGTGCCAAAATCAAATCTTGACCACCCGAAGTCATTTGCACCTTCCTGAACCAAAAACATCAGCATGTAAAACTTGTTTAAACAATCAATACAATATCTAATTGTTTCTTGACTATGTACTATAAATATATTTACACAGTAGACAGACAATGCATCTTACGTAATCATCGATTTTGATCACGAACAATATTTAGATGTTCACTACATAAGTATATAGTCAGTTTTTGAGATTTTGACTTTTAGGGGTAAAGTTCAGCAGCTAATGGGGTTGTTTTTTGGCTAAAAATCAGCAGAAAAGGTTCCAATTTCAATCCCAATCCCAATCCCAATCCCAAGTCCTCACCTGCTTCTAGGAAAGAGAGCACCATGAACCGCCACAACGCAAACCAGGCTTATTATGTCCTTGGTCATAAAACAGCCAACATTTGTGATCTGTACACGTTGGGTCAAAAACTAGGCTAGGGACAATTTGGTACAACCTACCTGTGCACCGAGAATTCCACCRGTACAAATTACGCTTGCAAGTCTATTTCCAAGAGAAAAATAATACATACTTTTATTTATTATAATGATTAAAAGCCGGCAAAGTCTAGCAAGAACTAAACAGTGAATAAGAACTATACTTGATCCTACATAATACTGGCTTATTTCACTAATCTTAAGTAGCATAGGAATAACTATATATAAAGCTCCATTTATCTCCCTCTTTGTTTACAATCCTACTATCTTCTCGTCTTTTTAATAGCTAATACTCAAACAGAAAAACTTCAGTTGAAACCCATAAAATAAAAACTTGTGCAATTGAAGAGTCAATCTAAGAGAAATAAACAATGCAAGCTTCTGATAGTTTCTACAGCAAATTACTTTCCTCTACCTCTTTTCCCGTACCTAGGCTGGGATTAAAGAAATAAGGAATATAAATCTTACTACCAGGGTACAGATAAGTTTGATGACATACACAACAACTTACCATGAAATGCATAATGAAACTATTGTCGACAACAAACAAGTTTTTATGTTTTTGGCTCTTGCTATGTAATGATACCCTTATAATAGACTATGTAAGACCACAAGTAGACTACATTATTTTGGTATTTACAATATACATCAGATATGATTCAACTATATACCCTTACACAAAACACATGTGATTATGTTATGTGTTTTAACTTGTACTAATATT
>NC_037539.1:28109968-28125797 GCF_001531365.2 Cynara cardunculus var. scolymus
ATTTCAAATATTCAAACAACTTTGTTCAAAACAGTTTGTTGAATCACATATGACTTTATACATCAAACAATAAAACCAATAACCTACAATATTAATCAGACTTTATGAAGATTCATAGCTATATGAAAATAACATCATATAAATTTATCATGTCCTTGATCAAACATGATCTTTAATCATATAAGTAAAGTATGGTAGATAATTTCAAAATAACCCTAACCTCACAAGCCACAAGATGCTAGAGCGAGAGCGAGAGCCGGTCGATAGTCGAGACCCGAGAGAGGCAGAGAGCGAGAGCGAGAGCCGATTGAGTCAAGGACGATTGCGATTTCGATTCATGAATCGTGAAGTGGTTTCCGTTCGTGAGTTCGTCCGTGAGCGAGGCGAGATGCAAGAGGCGAGGGAAGACGAATCGAGTGAAGAGATTGTAGTGGACTGATGGGCCAAGTCAAAATTCAACCTATGGATAAGTTAGGTTAATAAAATGGGCTGATTAAGTAAATCATCATATATTAAAAGGGCTTTTGATATTTGGATCTAGTTAAAAATGTTCTAAATACAATATGTTATTCATGTCATTTTAAACTATAACACGACACTTAAAAGTGTCTTATTAGCTTTTAAACACTAATACAACAATCAAAAATGTCTTATTAACTTTCAAAATTAACATGACACTTAAAAATGTCCTATTAACTTCTAAAATAATATGACACTTTAAAATGTCCTATTAATCTTTAAAATAATATGACACTTAAAAGTGTCCTATTAGACCATAAAATAATATGACATTCAAAAGTGTCGTATTAGATTACATGATAGGACGTCAATATATGTTAATAAGACATCAAAATTAAGAGTCATATAAGATTAAACAAATAGGACTTATAAACTAATGTGTCGTATTAGTCTTTTTAAAGGACGGTTTTCGAAAAGTGTTCCAAAAAAGTGTCCTATAAACCACTTTTTGTTGTAGTGACTCTTCAAATTTCTTAAAACTCTTTCGTTTTAAAAAGAAATTGTTAATGAACCGTCTTAATGACGACATTCTCTGTTACCGATACGAATCGCTTTGAGATGCGCAAAAAGGTCTGACAAGCGACCTACTTTATCTTCCATCAAATCATGGATAAGAACGTGCCATATTTCTCATCACGGCCTTTCCTCAACCGTCGTATTTTTCCTTTCTCCTATTCCCTTCTATCTCCTCCTACCTATAAATATGGGATCTCTTCCCTCATATTTTCTTTACGCTTACAAAAATCTTTGACAAACCTCTGTCAAAAAGACTTTGCAAGCAATAACTTTCAAGAACACTAAAAACCTTCAACCTTCTTCAAAGAACTCTAAGGTTGATAAATTTTATTTACATTTTGAAATGTTCCCCTCCTTCAAATGAAACAAATGTTTGAGATTTTAAGAACCTTGTTCTCTTAAAACACAAACAGAAAGATTAATAATACATTCTTATTCATGGTTATAATCTTGTTTCAAAACACTAATCTACTTGAAAAACCCTAGTATTTCATTTGTGAATTTTTCAAAAGAAGTTTTATTGTTCTAAAACTTAAAAAGATCACAATAAATATTGGACTACTAATATGAACTGGTTTTCTCATTCTTATTTCCTTACCAAAAACAGAAAATGGCTGCCAAGAATGTGAAATTTGTTGTGGAAGACATCTCCTTCAAGGCCAATAACCACATTGCCTTATTGGATATTCCCACCAACAAAACCATCTACGAGGATGTTGCTTCCTTCCTCCGCATGTCCCCAATCGCCTACGCTCTCAACAATGAACCTGTTATGGTTAGGCAGGCCCTTCAGCAGTTTTGGATGACTGCTGAGGTGTTGCAAGAGGAGGATAAGAACGGTCATCAGGTGGAGAAAATCTCATTCACCTTCAACATGATGACTGTTAGCTTCGGCGTGACAATTCTAAGACACACACTTCGATTCCCCAAGGGTCCCTTTGCCAGCGAACCATCCACTGCTGAGATCATTGCCTGCATAGATGACATTGGCTACCAATGGCCAATGAAGAAGGACTCCAGCGAGCCCCTCAAATCCCTCTCCAAGATCGAGAAGAATCACATGTCAACGGTCTGGCAATACCTCTTCTCTCACTTCATCCAGAGTATGGGTGGAAATACTGGTGGCCAGGATCAGGCTTCCTAAGTCGCCCTCACTATTGGCGTCTCAGTGATCCAACACCCACCAATCAACTATGATGCCGTCATCTTCGACGACCTGGCGCTGAAGCTGAACAAGCGCCAGAGGGAGAAAGTGGTGCCCTACACCAAGTTCCTCTCCATGGTCTTCGCCAAGATCTTTGGCGACAGGTACTCTAAGGAAGGTAACCTTCCTATCTGCATGCTTGGATCCGAGATTCTGGATCACAAGCTTAGGGATACAAATGTTGCACTATCTTCAGTGGTGCAATTCTCTTCATTTCCTCCTTCTCCTCCTCAGCTGGCCAAGATAAGGGAAACCCCCCCAAGTCTAACCCAGTCACCACAACCACTTCTTCCAAACGCCCATCTCAACCCACTCTTGGTTCTCCTTCGAGGGCCAAGAAGGCCAAAAAGGGGAATACCTCATCTCTGGCTGTGACCTCTCGGAAGGTCTCAGCTATTGAAAGAAGCCTTAACCCCGAGGAAATTTTAGTCAGCCTTCCTAGCTCTTCAGTGATATCTGAGATCACTGTCGTACAGTGGCACCTCTCCCAACCGCACTAGCCCTGCCTTCGGCATCCCCCTCCTTGCGGTTAAGGTTCAGTGACCCAAATCACTGAAGGTGTGAATTTCAGCGTTGCCACCGCTGAACACTGACGCTCAGTCTCAACCATCTTTTCCTCCCCTCCATTATTTGTCTCAACACATGTAGAGGCAGACAGGAAAGCTACGAGGCTGATCATTATGTCTATCCCGAACGACATCTTGCAATCTCTCGATGCTTGTACAACAGCAAAGGAGATATGGGATGAACTGGTGAGCCAACTTGAAGGAGGTGCTAAAACGAAGAATAATCGTAGGGCGCAATGCTTTAACGAATACACACATTTCAAGGCTCTTCCTGATGAACCGATTCAGAAGACTTATGATCGTTTCAACACATTGATCAATCAATGTCGCCGAAATGACACCCCAGAACGAAAGAAGAAAACAACGTTTTGTTTCTCAAGAGTCTCGGTGATGATTGGACTCGTTGTCAATGTCCCTCCAAGCAAATCAGGACTTAGACAGTTGGTCGCTTCATGACGTCTATGGAACTCTTGCTGCACAAGAAAAGGACATAATGAAGAGGAAAGTGACTATCGGTGGACCTCTTGCCCTTGCTGCAGAAGAAAAAGAAGCTACAAGGACCTCCACCAGAGATCACATAAGGAAAAACAAGAAGGCATTAGTGGTAGAGTCAGAATCCGAAGAAGAGCCATCCGATTCTAATGATGATCTCAAAGCTTTTGCCAGTTCTAGAAGAAGTTTGTCAAGAAGCCGTATGAAATAAGAGACTCCAGAAGGGAGAAGTACCAACTTTCATATGATCAGAAGCCGATGAAGCTCCACTAGAAGGAAGAAAGAAGAGAGTGAAGAGAAGAAAGAGAGGAAAGAAGAGAGGACAAAAGAGAAGAAGACAGTAGGAAAGATGGTCTTCGCTGCTATAGATGCGGGAAGATAGGACATTTTTCAAAAAAGCGCAAAGGACGCCTGGTGAAGGATGCTGATTACCGCAAAAATAAATACAAGTACAATCTGAAGGAGCGAAGCCTGATGGCTGAAAAAGAAAATTGGGTGTCCGATTCTTCATCTGATGAAGAAGACAAGACACTCATATGCCTCATGGCCTCGTCCAATGCAGAATCCGGCTCTGACTCTGATGATCAAGTATGTGACCCTTCTATCGATGAAACCAACTCTGCTCTATCAGAGCTAGAGTTAAGGGTCATGAAACTTTCAGAAGATTTTCTTAAACTTAAAGAAAAATTAAATTTTGAAAAGTCTAAAAGGATAAAAGCTGAAAAGAAAGTTAGTTTCTACAAGAGAGAGACTGATCTTCTCACAGAAGAAAAAGCTGAACTGGTAAAAGAAAAAACTCGCATTGCATCGTTTAAAAAATCAGAGGAAGAAAAACTTCTGGATCTAAACAAGAAGATAACTAAAGATTTAGAAAAGAAGCTAAAGGCCTTAAAAGAATCTGAGGCAGAAAGGCTAAATTCAGTGGCTCTTAAGGATTTATTCCAAAAAGAAAGGGAGATTCTTCATCAGAAGCTTCAAACCAATGAACTTCTGATGAAGAAATACGAAGATGCCCAAGATGTTTACGAAAAACTCAATGGTCAAAAGGATTACCAAGGGATTGAATTCAATGATCTAGATTCTTTCATCGAAACCAAGAAATCCACCCTTGAATCCACTTTCAAACTTGGATGTATTAAAAAACCTGACTTTTTCCCAAAACCCGAAGCAAACTTCAAAAGGGTTAAAGTCGATGGAAAAACTGTACTCTTGAGGCAGGACTTTGAGAATGTGGTGTATGAGAACAACACATGTAAGAATCCTGATGAAGAGAATAATGCCTCTACATCAGAGACCGATGGAAACCTTATGGTTAAACCAGAGTCTCTGGTTATCAATCCCACAAGTTCATCAGCAAGTGCTGTCGATGGAAAGAGAATCTTAGTAAGGAGCCATCATCTAAAGGATCGATGAACAATCCAAGGGAGATTGGAAGTTCATCTAAGAAATCAGAAGCAATGGAACCCCCAACAGATCACTCTGAACCATCAACCTCTGAACCCATCGCTCCTACAAACATCCATGAAGATTTTGATTTCGAGAAATCTGCAAGAGAATTTCTTGATTCTGACTCTGAAGAAGAAATAGTCTGTGAATCACCAGAAATCATTGAGGATAAGAAACCTCAAACTTTCAAAACCCCAATGAAATATGATATTCCAGAACCTACGAAAGCTTCAGACGAAGGAAAAGAAAAACTGAGTAATGCTAAGTCTGCCAATGATGCTTCACATGGCCCAAGCCCTTCATCTAAATTCATTAAGTTTAATCGTGAACAGAAACAGAAGTGGCCCGCCTCTGAAAATTCTAACCAACACTTTTCTTCTCCTTCAGCTGAAGAAAAGAAGCTTATCCTCAGGAAAGAAGTAAAGCCCATACCTGCCCCTACAAATAAAAAATCTGTACTAGATAGAAAGTTTGTAAAAACAACCAATGCTAGGACAAAATTTTCATCCTCTGCTTTTACTTCTTATTCATCGAATAAAAAGAAAGTTAAACATTCTTGTCCTAAAACTCTAAACACGTCTATCGCTATAATAATGCTCAAACTCATGATAACGTGAAGAAGCCCAAGCCTACAAAGGCCAAGGGCAATGAAAATAAACCCAAGCCTGCAAAGGCTAAGGGTAATGAAAATAAACCCAAGCCTACAAAGGCTAAGGGTTATGGAAATCATTCCAATTCTAAGAGGGCTGATGAAAAGAAAAAGGTCGTATCCCCGACTAAGAAACGAGGACCCATTATGAAATAGGTACCTAAAAACCCCAAACTTGTCTTGCAGGACCAGCATATGCAACTATGGCATATGGATTCAGGTTGATCCAGGCACATGACTGGTGATAAAAGTCAGCTATCCTCCTTCATCGACAAATCTGGAGGCACTGTTACTTTTGGAGACAACAACAAGGGTACCATCAAGGGATACGACACACTCATCAAAGACAACATCTCCATCAGCAAAGTGACTTATGTTGAAGGTCTAAAGCACAACTTACTAAGCACAAGACAGTTCTGCGATGAGGGTCTTGAAATCAGATTTCGTAAGGGTTTCTGCATCATCGACACAAAGCACAGTCAAACCATCATCAAGGTGAAGAGAGAAGGGAATCTTTATCATCTGGACTTTCATTCCTCTGTGGGAAAAGACACCCTCTGCCTTGTATCCTATAAGAGCGATGAAAATTGGCTATGGCACCAGAAGTTCTCACATCTAAATTTTGATGTTCTAAAGAAGTTAGCCAAACAGAAGCTAGTTAAGGAGATTCCTGATCTCAACTTCGAAAAAGATCATCTATGCTCAGCCTGCGAGATGGGGAAGCTAAAACGGGCCTCCCACATAACAAAGTCAGAAACCTCCTGTTCCAAGCCCTTGGACATGATTCACATTGACCTCTGTGGGCCTATCTCTACACAAAGCCTCTCTAGAAAGAAGTACATCCTGGTACTAGTTGATGAATACTCTAGATACACTTGGGTTGAATTCTTAAAGAAGAAATCTGACATTCCTGAACTCTTCATTGGGTTGATGAAAAGGCTCCAAGTTCTTCTACAATGCAAACTCATCAAGGTTAGAAGTGAAAATGGAACAAAATTTAGAAATGCCAAAAATGATGAATATTTCATCAGTGAAGGCATCTCCCAGAACTTTTCAGTAGCCAGAACTCCACATCAAAATGAAGTAGTAGAGCGAAGGAACAGAACCCTAGTGGAAACAGCAAGGAGCATGCCTGCTTCATCTGAGTTACCCATCACATTCTAAGCCGAAGCCATTTCTACTGCATGCTTCACCCAGAACCGATCAATCATCAACAAGAGGCACTAGAAGACTCCTTATGAACTCATCAACCAACAAAGGCCAAATGTCAAATATTTCCATGTCTTTGGGTTCAAATGCTTTGTACTCAATGATAGGGAATATCTTGGCAAGTTCAACAAGAAAGTTGATGAAGGAATCTTTCTAGGTTATTCTCAAACTGCTAAGGCCTAAAGAGTATTCATCAGAAGGACAAAGATCGTTATCGAAAGCATCAATGTATCCTTTTATGATCCTTCACCGATGACTTCTGGACACAACAGTTCAGGACTCAGGCTATCACAGAGAGCCTCTGATTCATCATTTGGCAAACCTAATGAATCAGAGTTAGCTCATTTATTTGAAGACATCTTCAAAGAAGAAGTAGTTTTTGGACAAGCACCTATTGATGAACCCTCTTCCAGAGCTGATGAAGAACATGAAGTCTCCAATGCTGAAGGTACAACTCTTTCTAAAACTCATGTTACTTCACCCTCTACTTCTTCTATGTCTTCAGAACCAGAGCATCACTCTAGAGATGATCTCTCTGAGGGGGAGCAAGCAGTTCCATCAGCCAATGAAGAATTGTATCCTGTTGCTCCAGAACCCCAATCTTGCACCAAGTGGACAAAAGACCATCCTTATCACCAAATCATTGGTAATCCATCATCCGGTGTCAAGACAAGATCTGCTACTGCAAATGAACGCTTCTTCACCAACTTTCTCAGTATGATCGAACCAAAGAATATTTTTGAAGCCCTACAAGTTCCAAACTGGATAGATGCCATGCAATAAGAACTACTCCAGTTTGAAAGAAACAAAGTATGGTCCCTTATGCCTCTACCCAAAGGAAAGACGACTATAGGAACCAAATGGGCCTTCAAAAACAAGAAGGATGAAGATGACATAGTTGTAAGAAACAAGGCTTGGCTTGTTACCAAGGGCTACTGCCAAGAAGAAGGGATTGACTACGATGAAACATTTGCTCCCGTCACCAGACTTGAAGCCATCAGGATATTCCTCGCCTATGCAGCACACAAAGGTTTCAAGGTCTATCAGATGGATGTCAAGTCTGCCTTCCTCAATGGAAAACTTCAAGAGGAAGTCTATGTGCAGCAGTCCCCTGGGTTTGAAAATCTAAAGCATTCAGACTATGTCTACTTTCTGGACAAAGCTCTCTATGGGCTGAAACAAGCACCCAGGGCCTGGTATGATACACTCTCTACCTTTCTCATCTACAATGGATTTGAAAAAGGTACCATCGATACAACTCTATTTCTCAAGAAGCACAAAGGTGATATTTTACTTGTGCAAATATATGTGGATGATATCATATTTGGTTCTACCAATGCTAAATTTTGTGAAAAATTCCCAGAGCTTATGAAAAGCAAATTTGAGACGAGTATGATGGGAGAACTCAGTTTTTTTTCTTGGTCTTCAAATAAAATAAATTTTAGAAGGGATTTTCATCAATAGTCCAAATATGTGACTGACCTCCTAAAGAAATACTCTTTCTCAAATCATCATCGATGAGAACACCCATGGCTACAGGAACTAAGTTGTTTGCTGATCTATCAGGCAAGTATGTGGATGTAACAACCAGAGGCATGCTTCGATCACTCCTGTATTTAACAGCTAGTAGACTAGAAGTAATCTCTTTGTGCAAGGTATCAAGCTAATCCGAAGGAATCTCATCTCTCTATGGTCAAGAGGATCTTTAGATACCTCAAGGGAACCCCTTCATTGGGTCTTTGGTATCCTAAGAACTCTGGCTTGATCTAATAGCCTATACAGATGCAGATCATGCAGGTTGCAAACTTGATAGAAAGAGTACGTCTGGAAGCTATCAACTCTTGGGGGACAAGCTGGTAAGTTGGACATCTAGAAAACAAAACTGTGTTTCAACCTCTACAACAGAAGCAGAATATGTTGCTGCTGCTAGTTGTTGTTCACAAGTTCTCTGGATGAAGACCCAACTTAAGGACTATGGATTCCAATATGAAAATATTCTCATCCTCTGTGACTCCAAGAGTGCCATAGCTATCTCTGCAAATCCTGTGTAGCATTCCAAGACCAAGCACATTAATGTCAGATACCATTTTTTGAAAAATCATGTAGAAAAGGGAACAATAGAGATGTACTTTATTCCTATAGAGATTCAACTTGCTGACATTTTCACAAAAGCACTTGATGAGAAAAGATTTCTTCTTCTTGTCAGCAAGATGGGTATGCTGAATCTCACCACTTAGAGGCATTCCATCTTTTCAATCAAAGATCCTCAATATCTCTTGGTTATGCCTAAAGGTGATACATTGACATGGCTCTCATAACCAAGTACTCTAAACCAGAGCCTCTGGTTCTAAAGACCAGAGCCTCTGGCCAATTAGAAATACTTGTTTATTTTTGGCCAAAATTTCATTGCCTTTAGAACCAGAGCCCCTCTGGTCCAAAGAAAATACTTTGTGTTTTTCACTAAGTATCCCCTTCCCAACCAGAGCCTCTGGATTCCAAATCTGTGTGACCAGATCCCCTCTGGTCTAACTTGGTCTCCCTCATTCATTTTCTCATACATTACACTTAGTCATATTCATCCACTTTGCACCCAGAGCCTCTGGTTCCAAAGACCAGAGCCTCTGGATTCCAAGTTCTTTGAAACCAGAGTCCCTCTGGTCCAACTTGGTCATCACAAGGTATCTTATCATTGCATTCTCATCTCATTTTGCATCATCGTTGCGACCAGAGCCTCTGGTTCTAAAGACCAGAGCCTCTGGATTCTAAGTCTTTGGAACCAAAGACCCTCTGGTCCCATAAACCCATCATCATTTATATCATCTTAACCATCATTCATATCTTTTTGCACCATTATTCACAACCAGAGCCTCTGGTTGTATAGACCAGAGCCTCTGGTCATCTCATTCACCTCCCTTATTGATTCTGGGGGAAGTTTTTACTCATTGCACATCCTCATGCATCTCTTGAGGGGGAGTTTTGCACTTCACATTCATCATTAAGGATTCATATTGAGCCACACCCATCTCTGGTTGTACATCCCCACTCAACCAGAGACCCTCTGGTTCAATACCTTGGTTCTTTAGTCTTGCATTTTCTCACCCAGAGCCTCTGGTTCATCTATCCAAAGCCTCTGGATCACAAAAATACTATATCAATGAAGTATTTCATCCCTCGCATTCAACCATAGACCCTCTGGTCCTTAATAAAGGGTATGTTTTACATCCAAGGGTTTAAAATGATCACCCAGAGCTTCTGGTTCGTCTATCCAGAGCCTCTGTTTCATAAAACCTCACATTATATGATGAAGTAATTCATCATTCATAACCAGAGACCCTCTGGTTCCCCCACATCATTGTCATGTCCAACCAGAGCCCCTCTGGTTCCAATGACATGACTTGTTTTCCCATAAAACCCATCTTTTATTAACAAACTTTGTTAAATATTACAATAAAAGGTGGAATGTTTAATTATAAATTTTATATAGATCTTTATTCTTAAGGTTTATCCTTTAGAGTAATCATTTTTAAAATATTTTCAAATATATCAAAGGTCTTTTACTCGCCCACACGCACCTGACACTTTAAAAAAGGGTGTTCCATAGAAACCCTTCATTTCTCAAATCACTTCACCCCCACTCGACATGTGTCCCTATCCACCTACGCATTTATAATCGTGAGCAGGCTTTACGGCTCACGATCACCATCATACCCACCTTTTCACCAAATGTCCCCAAAACCCATCATTATCATCTTTTAACCATTAAAATAATATTTTTATTCACCCAACCCTTCCCATTCCCCCATTATATAAATCCTTCGTCCCCACTATTTCATTCTTTACATGCACATACTCTCTCAAGAACCTTAAAAACTCAGACGAACCTGCAACTAGCTTTTCTACAAAAATGGTGTCATCTACTACCCATGAATCACACAACAACAACGATAGTCACGTGCAGTCGACTGGTGCCGACAGCTGTGCCATTGTCTTCCTCTCGATCAAGCCGAACAATCATTCGATCGACCTTCGCACCAATCTGTACAAGGACATGTTTGCAATCATGATTGAATTTTTCCAAAACTGTATTCTACAACCAGCCCTCACCCTCTCCGACAACGGGGTGCCGGTCAAATATGTCCAGCAATACTGGCAAACCTGTGAGTTCTACCCGGAGAACCACAGGATTATGGAGGACATCGACGTCCTAAATGACATGGTATGTTCAGTAAAGATTTCCCACACCAAAATCTCCAAGGTCTTGTTCATTCCAACAAGACAGGAACTCGGGTCGACCACTATGTCGAGCTGCCAACGAGTTCCGACATCTTACGTTTCATCAAGAGGTTAAGCTACAACAAGGACTTGCATAACGCCTCAGACTTCAAGAGGCAATTTCTTCCCCCGATGTTGAACATGTTCTTATCCATCCTCAATCGGGCTCTGACTTGCAAGCTCGGAAGCATGGACCACAGAAACATCAATATTATGACCATCATGTATGGTCTATTCTTCAACCTTCCCCTCGACTACGCCCTACTGATCTACAATGAGATACATGCCGCTATCATCAAGAAGAACAAATTAGTGGTTGCAGGAAAGCAACTTTCATCGGTGCTCTTCCCGTATTTCCTTGCGCTGTTCATAAGGGACGCGATAAGGAGGCACAACCTGCCAAGCGATGAGCCACTCACCCCTCAATACCTTATGAATAGCCATCGCCCAACCATCTCGAAGGATGGTTACCCCGCAGAAAGGCCCCTTTCAATGGCAATGCTCAGCGTGATCCCTGAAACTTCTACATGCCGTAGGGCATATGAGAGCTCCATGCTGACCCAACAACCGAGGCCAGCCACCCCGGAGCATATATAGTCGTCCCCCGATATAAGCGAGGGATCGCAAGAGGAGTCGTCTTCATCGGATGATGAAGATGATGATGATGACACACCTCCAACATCCCCCGGCCCCATACACACATCTATCCCATCCCCTCCAAGGGTAACCACATCCACTATCCCTGGCGATCAAGGCCAAAGGGGTATTGAACAAGGACAACCAAGTCCAAACCTAATTCAAGCCAGCCATCCAGAGGCCACCCTTCGGGCCTCTGGAGATGATCAAACCGAGGAACCAGATCATCCATCACCTCTCTCCCAACAAGGGGGTGATGAAGAGATAAGAGCTACTTCGCCTCATAGCTCACCACTACCCATACTATTGATCCCAGATCTCTCAATAACACTAATAATCTAGTTAATAATAACCAAATTATAGTGATTTGATGAACAAAGTGATGAACACTATAGAAGAAATTATGAACAATTATGAACAATCTTGAGCGTCAAAGATTTCACTTTATTAATAATAAAAACGTAAAAGCGACTTAGATTACAATAGGCCTAATCACCTATTTATACTAATAAGAAGATAACTATCTAATGAGACTTTTTAGCTAATCTTCTAATAACAGATAACGATTATCTAAACTATGGATAAACTTTAGTAATTAAGATAAACTCAAAATCTAGTTGTTGACTTGTCATCTCCAGCTGTCATTCATGGTATGATAGATCATCGTTATCTTTAAGTCTTCATCGCATGCTTCTGGATGAATTGCTGGAAAATACTCTAAGTGTAGTTGACCATAGGTTCGATGAAGATGCACTTTCCATCGCATCATTGGTCGTCCATCGGTCCTCTGGTTGTGCTCCAGACATAGTCAATTCTGCCTTGATGTCTCCATCGGTCTTCTGGTTTCATCACTTATTGTTTTTCATTACTTTTTCACTTTAAGAATTATGGGGTTTAACAATCTCCCCCTAAGTAATGAAATAACAAACATAGACTAATCTAGAAACAACCGTGAAGAATAGAGACTAATGTAATAGAAAAACATCAAATTCTATATTTTCATTGGATGATGAAATTCTTACAATACTGGAATCAAAAGACATCAAGACAAAACAAAAAAAATACAGCTCATCATGAGCTACCTTGATATATTTCATTGAAGCGCATGAGCAGTTTTCGATAGCCGATGACTATCGATATCTCATGAATGAGCCAACTCCCTTCTTCTCTTGGCACGTGGTTTCTACCCAGTCTTTCTCTAATGACTTTCTGAAACCATTCAAGTGTATCCAATGAATACTTGAAGGCCTCAGTTAGTCTAAAGAATTTTTTAACCCCGAACTCATTCTTGTAAATAAGTCCAAGTTCGAAGTCTTCGTTTAGTGGAGCGTAGGATAGTCTTTCAATGCCTAGCTGAAGAAAAATTTCAAAATCACTCTTGGCTCTATGGTTCACCAGGGTTTCCATCGTTTTTACTACCGCTCGGTTCGCCATTCCGTACCTGATGCCATGGTCCTGCCTTTGAGCCGTGTATGCGTATAATTTAGTCAAGTCATTTTCGTTGAACACGCTAACTTACCCATGTGGTCTCTCTACAGTGAACTCGATGTATCGAATGGCTCGGTTGGAAAATGTCCTTACTTTCAGATCCATGACCCTCCTTATCCCATCATTCGAGAAGACAGCCTGAGGTGCTTGTGTGGTTTGTCTAATGAAACTATGGTGTAAGAGGTCCATGGACTCAGGTGATAAGATCAGAAGGTTGATGGTCAAACTTTCATCACAGTCTTCGTACAGATATTGATGGATGTTTTCCAACATAATTGGTTCCCTGGGTGGAAATTCAGGACGTCTTCGTATCGACTCCATGCTCTGTATAATCTCATGTACCAGGCTCTGAGGAGGTTGCCTTAATGAAGAGGGAGTATCTGCATGCACCATGGGTGGTTGGGTTGAGGGTTGTGTATGAGTTGGTGAGGGTATGGTTTCTTGTTGAGTTGGTTCAGCTTAGGTTTGGTTGTGGTTCGTTGGGTTCGGCTTGGGTGGTTTCTGGTGCATGTGGTTCTATTTGGGTTTGTGGTTGTTGGGGTGATGAAGGTTGGATTATTGTTGGTTCTGGTTGTATGGATAAAGTGAAGGGTTCTATGGTGCGAGGGGTTGGAGAAGGGGTTAAAGGTAAGTTTGGCATGGGTGATGAAGGTTGGTTTATTTCCGTTGATGGGGTGATTGGTCTTCATGCCTTGGCCTTTTGTGTTAGCGGCTGCTGGAGCAAGAGGCTTTGCTCCTCTTCTTCTTTTTGTCCTTCCTGAAGGATGCAAGATACGCCTTCAGGGTAGCTTGTCTTTGACTCGCCTCCATTGTTTGGAGGAGAGAGGTGGTGCACCGTTGTTCATCAGCCAGGTTCTGGTTAAGAACCCTTGTTGGATTGATGGCCTGATGAACGAATTTGGCACTAATCTCATTGAAAGATGAGACTAGGGCCTTGGACAGAGCCTGTAGGTCAGCTCTGGTTGCGAACTCGATGGAGAAGGATGAGGCTTGTGGTGGTATGGAGGTGTTGGTGGATGTATATGGAGGGATGGGAAGTTTGGTGATGAGGTCTCTCACCTCTGTGGTGAATGAGGAGAAGGCTTCATCAAAGGATGGTCCTGAAGAGGGAGGTTGGGGTGGAGGAGTAGGCTGGGGGATTTGGGCTAGGATAGTGGCGGGTAGTTGGGTGAGGGTGGTTTGGATGGAGGCCATTTGATTGGTGAGGTTAGCAAGGGTAGCATCGATGGATGAGGTGGATTAAGGTGGGGCTTGATGAGGAATTTGGGAGATGATGGTTGTGGGTAGGGAGTTAATGGTTTGAAGGATGGTTTGAGTTGGGAGATGATGTATGTGAGGTTCTCATCGGCCTCAGTTGCCTGGGCCRTGAGGGTGGCGATGGATTGGATGAGGATTTGGTGTCGTTGGGTGGCAAGGGAGTATGTGGTGTTGTGATGTTGGGGTGATGGTTTGTTGGAGCATTTGAAGGCGGGTGGTATTGGCTTGGGTTTGGGTTTCAATTTGAGAGAAGTGACGTTGCAGGATTGCAAGGGATTGTTGGAGGTCAGAGTTATCGGTGGAGGGTTGGTTATCAACAATTCCTTGTGTGATGAGTTTAAGGTCTTCCAAGGACCGCATCACTGTATCGACAAAGGCTTGGAACTCGGCCTTTGTGACCAGGTCTGCATGTGGGATAACCCCTACAGCAACAGATGCTGCAGGTTAGGCCTCTGCTCCGGAGGTGCCTTCTTGGCCTTGTGAGAAGGTAGGCCTAGAAGGACTTCCATCATGTCCTTGATAGCCCTCAAGAGAGGAGCTATCTCATGATGTTGTGACATCTGCATCCTCTTCCTCGGCTTCAGAGGCCGGGTAAGTGAAGCGAATGTGTGTCTCCGTCGGTAGATCAAATATCGATGGGGGATGTGCATGAAGGGAAGATCGATTTGAACGATCTTGGGGTTCAATATCAGAAGCAACACATGCTTCTGTGTGTATGGTGGGATGTGTCGAGCCCTGAGGCGAAGGGGCTCTTATATCTTCATCACCACTCTGTTGAGAGAGGGGTGATGGAAAATGTGGTTCCTCGGCTGATACATCTCCAGAGGCCCGAAGAATGGCCTCTGGATGGCTGGCTGGGGTTGGGAGTGGACTGGGTCGTCCTTGTTCAATACCTCTGTGGCTTTGATCGCTAGGGGTAGATGATGTGTTTGCCCTTTGGGTAGTGGGGGGAGGAATTGTATGAGTAGGGCCGGGGGAGGCATGATGAGTAGCATCATCATCATCATCATCTTCATCATCCGATGAAGATGTCTCATGTGCTCCCTCGCTTGGTTTGAGGGACGGTTCTAATCGCTCAGAGGTAGCCGCCCTCGGTTCCTGGGACAACATAGAGCGTTCATAGCCCTGGAGAGTGGACGGTTGATGCTGTAACCCTCCTTCGAGAGGGTTGGGTGATGTCCACGCATCTTGTAGACGGGGGTTAAGGGCTCCTCAGCTGGTAGGCCATGCTTCGTCATTACGTCCCCAATGAAGAGGGCGAGGAAGCGAGGGAAGAGAACCGTAGAGAGAGGCTTGCCAGCAGCTTGGAGTTTACATTTCTTGACCACTGCCGCATGAATCTCGTTGTAGATCAGGAAGGCGTAGTCGAGGTTCAGGTTGAAGAACAGCCTATACATGATAGTCATGATGTTGATGTTCCCTTGGTCCAAGGAGCCCATTTTGCATGTGAGAGCTCTGTTAAGGATGGAGAAGAACATATTCCACATCGGCGGGAGGAATTGGCGTTTGAAGTCCGATACGTTGCGTAGGTCACGATCATAACCTAACATCTTCACGAAGCAGAGGATGTCGTCG
>NC_037539.1:28126431-28127578 GCF_001531365.2 Cynara cardunculus var. scolymus
TACTTTATGGGTACGCCGGTGTCAGCAAGAGTGAGGGCGGGAAGAAGAATGCAGTTCTTGAAAAACTCGATCATAACTGCAAATCGTTCGTCAAATAGTGTGTTTCGGAGTTTGAAAGGGTGTATGGGGAACAAGATGTATGTGTTGTCAGGCGCGTGGTATGATGACGTTATGAGATATTTGAAATAAAAAGTTATTCCAAATAATATCTTGATGAGTACGTATCCCAAAAATAATTTGAATTTAAAATCCCATCTAATTGTAAGATTAATACTAATTACGAAGTTTTGGTCTTCTAAAAACCGATGTTGTATAGTTTTTAGTCACAAAAGCTGCAATTTTGTATAATCTTGAAAATGATTTTCAATTCAGATGAGTTTTTGTATAAAAACTATGTCATGGAACCAGAGAAGCTCTGGTTGGTCATGACCCATTGGGTGAGGAACCAGAGGAGCTCTGGTTTAACATTGATGAAGGAGTTCATGGATGTAATGTTGGATTGCATGATATAGAGGCCTTGGATAACAAACCAGAGGCTCTAGATAAGCATTGTTAATCCATTATATAGAACCAGAGGAGCTCTGGTTAAATACATATGTAGCATTTAGGTGGCCAGGCTCTAGATAGTAGAACCAGAGGCTCTGGATGAAAAATGCATAAAAAAATGTGTGAAGATGAAATTGTTGCAACCCCTCAAATGATGCATGAGTAAGGATTTTGAAGTTTTCAAAGACTCCTCCTCAAACAAATAATAATGAAGAATTAGGGGTACCAGAGGCTCTGGTCTATACAACCAGAGGCTCTGGTTGTGAAGGATGATGAATGTATGAAAGGTGGCTAAGTGGAAGTGGAAAAAGGGTCTTTGAGACCAGAGGAGCTCTAGTTCCAAAGAGAACAAAGCCAGAGGCTCTGATCTTTAGAACCAGAGGCTCTGGTTATGAAACAAAGAAAATGGGTAATTGAAAATGGTGAAGTGTATGTGAAAGAATATGATGGATGAGCCTTTGAGACCAGAGGAGCTCTGGTTCCAAAGATTGTGAATCCAAAGGCTCTGGTTATGAAAGCAAAGGAATGAAATATGAAAGAATATGGTTAAGTCCATATGTAGGGAGAAGAGGGAAACTCTTTGGGACCAGAGGGGCTCTGG
>NC_037539.1:28129083-28130244 GCF_001531365.2 Cynara cardunculus var. scolymus
GTCAGTCACATATTTGGACTGATTGATGAAAATTCCTTCTGAAGTTTGTTTGATTTGAAGACCAAGGAAGAAACTTAGTTCTCCCATCATACTCATCTCAAATTTACTTTTCATCAACTCTGAGGATTTTTCGCAATGTTTTGCATTTGTAGAGCCAAATATGATGTCGTCCACATATATTTGAACAAGTAAAATGTCATCTTTATGCTTTTTAAGAAAGAAGGTTGTATCGATTGTACTTTTTTCGAGACCGTTTTTGATGAGAAAGGTAGATAGAGTTTCATACCAGGCCCTGGGTGCTTGCTTCAGCCCATAGAGGGCTTTATCCAGAAAGTTGACATAGTCTAGATGTTTTGGATCTTCGAACCCAAGAGGCTGCTGCACGTAGACTTCTTCTTGAAGTTTTCCATTGAGGAAGGCAGACTTGACATCTATCTGATAGACCTTAAAGCCTTTGTGAGCGGCGTAGACTAGGAACATTATGATGGCTTCAAGTCTTGCAACGGGAGAGAATGTTTCATCATAATCAATCCCTTCTTCCTGGAGGTAGCCTTTGGCAACAAGCCTGGCTTTATTCCTAATTACGATGCCATCTTCGTCCTTCTTGTTTCGGAAGACCCATTTGGTGCCTATGGCCGTCT
The DNA here is from genome assembly GCF_001531365.2 of Cynara cardunculus var. scolymus. Lineage (NCBI taxonomy): Eukaryota > Viridiplantae > Streptophyta > Magnoliopsida > Asterales > Asteraceae > Cynara > Cynara cardunculus. The sequence continues at coordinate 28,129,725 of NC_037539.1, forward strand.
TCCCTTTGGGTAGAGGCATAAGTGACCATACTTTGTTTCGTTCAAACTAGAGTAATTCTTCTTGCATTGCGTGCATCCAGTTTGGATCTTGTAGGGCTTCTGAAATCTTATTAGGTTCTATCATGCTCAGAAAGTGGGCGAAAAGGCATTCATTTGCTGTGGCAGATCTCGTTTTGACACCAGAGGTTGGATCACCAATGATTTGGTGGTGTGGATGATCTTTTTTCCACTTGGTGCTTGATTGAGGTTCTGGAGCAATAGGATACAGCTCTTCATCGACTGATGGAACTGCTTGCTCCCCCTCGATGAGATCATCTCTAGAGTTAGATTCTGGATCTTGATCATGATCTGAAGACACAGAAGAAGTAGATGGTGAAGTAACATGAGTTTTTGTAAGAGTTGTACCTTTAGCATTGGAGACTTCATGATCTTCATCAATTCTGGAGTTAGATTTTGCAGTGGGCACATTTCCAAAGATTACTTCTTCATCGAAGATGTCTTCAAATAATTGAGCTAGCTC
>NC_037539.1:28136281-28160143 GCF_001531365.2 Cynara cardunculus var. scolymus
CTGGAAAATACTCTAAGTGTAGTTGACCAGAGGTTCGATGAAGATGCTCTTTCCATCGCATCCTTGGTCGTCCATCGGTCCTCTGGTTGTGCTCCAGACATAGTCAATTCTGTCTTGATGTCTCTATCGGTCTTCTGATTCTTCATCACTTATTGTTTTTCATTACTTTTTAACTTTATGAATTATGAGGTTTAACACACACACACACACAGAAGTATGTGTTGATTTTGACTTTGAAGTTCCCATCGATCGTTCAGAGTGATCGTCTGTTCCTGCACATGCCCCTTCGATACTTGATCTAGCGAAGGGGACACACATCTACTTCCCTTCATCGGACTTTGAATCCATTGAAGAAGAGGTTACTGTAGCATCATCAAGAGATAGTTCCTCACTTGAGGGCTATCAAGGACATGATGGAAGTCCTTCCCTACCTACCTTCACACAAGGCAACATTGAAGGAGCCTCTAGAACTGAGGCTCAACCTACAACATCCGTTGCTGAAGGTGTTACCCCAATTGCAGAGTTGGTGACAAAGGCCGAGTTCCAGGCCTTTGCTGACTCGATTCAACGGTCCTTGGATGACCTTAAACTCAGGTTAGCAAGGATTGTTGAATCCTCCCCATCGATAGACCTAACATTGATTCAGCAATCCCTTGCGTCCCTCGAGGCTTGTGGTGCAACAACACAACTCCATCTCCACCCTTTCAACCACCGGCAACCAAACCATCACTGCCGCCCTCACAACCCTCACGGCCGAAGTTACTGCGACTAATGAAGTCATCGCCTCCCTCACCACCTAAAGAAACTCCATAAACATTTCCCTCACCACCTTACCCACCACCATAATTGCCAACTTACCACAAACAGCCCCCCCTCCACCCCCTTTGCAGATCCATCATTCGATAAAGCTTTTACCTCTTTTGCTGTAGAGGTGAGGAAAATGATATCCTCCATAACGATCCCACCACCCGCATCAACCTCAACCTCTATCCCTCCCCCTGTCTCAACGTCAACCTCCACCTCCACCCCCACCTAAATAGATGCGGCCACAAGGGCTGACCTTTGGGCCCTCTCCAGGGCTTTAATCTCGAGCTTCAATGAGATAAGTGCCAAGTTTGCGGCCAGAGCTGTAGAGCCGACCAATGCATTGAAGAAGAGTCTCATCCAACAATAAGAGCGAACAAACACTCTTTTTCGCACAATGGAACAAAGGCACAATAGAGAGCGAATGCACAAGTATGTCGAGCGCATGAGGCTAAGGAAGAAGCGTAGCAGAGCCTCCTGCTCCACCAGCCGCCCCCTTGAAAGGCCAAGGCATGATGACCCTGACCAAGATTATCATGGTTTAGGTCCTCATGATGGGGAGAACCCGGCCTAGGAACCAATGGCAACCGCTACACAACCACCTCCACCAACACAAAGCCACCAAACCCAAACCACCCAAGAAACCCAAGCAACTCAAGCAAGGGAACCAGTGGCTCAGCCCTCTGAAGATGTACAAAATGTACATGTTCCCTTCGCTTGCACCCAAGAACCCATACCCACAACCAATGAGTTCTCACCAATTGTGGTGAGTTCTTCATCTTTTGAAAACCACCTTCTCCTTAGCTAGAAATAAATCTACCATTCACTCCATTACCAACACCTCCTCAAACAGAACCATCCATCGCCTTACCCACTCAACCAGAACCCTTCATAACCCAACCCACTCAACCATAACCAGACCCTATCCAAACAAAACCCATAACCCAACCAGAGCTCACACAGCCAGACCTACCTAAATAGACACCACTCAACCAGAACCCATACCTCAACCAAAACCCATAACCCAAACAAAACCCATCACCCAACATCAACCACCCATCACCTAACCATCCCCACAGGTGCAAGCTGATGTGCCTTCCTCATCAAGGCAAGTACCTCCTCAAGGCGTGGTCGATGAAATCATTGCAAACTTCGAGTCGCTAAGGAGACGTCGAAAAATGCCCCTAAAGGAACCAGTCATGATGGAGAATGTCCATCAATATTGTTGATCCCAGATCTCTCAATAACACTAATAATTAAGTTAAGAATAACCTAATTTTGTAGTTTGGATGAATAAAATGATGAACACTCAAAAAAAATTAATGAACATTCAAAGTATATACTTGAGTGTCAAAGGTTTCACTTTATTTCAATGATTGTGAAAAATGTAAAAGAGTCAAAGATTATAATAGGTCTAACCACCTATTTATACTAGTAATCTAGCTAAGAAGATAACTATCTAGTGAGACTATTTAGCTAATCTTCTAAGAAAAGATAAAGCTTATTATCTAAACATGAATAGTCAATAAAATAAGATACACTTTGTAGAATCCAGCTGTTGATTAGTCATCTCCAGCTGTCTTCCATAGGGTGTTATTTCAACCTTATCTTCATATCTTCATCGCATGCCTCTGGCTGAACTAGTGAGGAAAACTTCAAGTGTTGATAATCAGAGGGGCTATGAAGATGCTTTTTCCATCGCATCTCTGGTTGATTCATCGACCCTCTGGTTGTTCTTTAGACTTAGCCATTTTGCCTTGAAGTCTTCCATCGGCCTTCTTTTTCTTCATCACTTGTTTGTCTTCATTACTTCCACACATAAGACTTATGGGGTCTAACAATCTTCCCCTAAGTAATGAAAGAACAAACATGAACTAATCTAGGAACATTTAAATCATAAGTGATGAACAGAGGCTAATCTAAAGAAAAAACATCCTTTGCCAAATTTTCATTCGACTAAATGATGAATTCTTACAATGATGAAACGAAAGATATTACAATAGAAAGCATAAGTAAAACTACATTCATGGTCTCCCTTGTGATATTTCCCAAAAGCACATACAGTCCTCTGTATTGAATGACTGTTGAGATCTCATGAATTAGTGTTTGTCCCTCTCTCATTGGCACATGAGGTCTGCCTAACCTGTCTCTGATGACTGTCTGAAACCATTCAAGTGTCTTGGTTGAGTACTTGAAGGCTTCAGTCAATCTGAAACACTTCTTTTCTCCAAACTCATTTTTGAATACCAGACCAAGTTTTGGTTGAGCTAGTACAGAGGCAGACCTCTTCTCCTGCAGGCCAGGGAAGTCTTCATTTGGTGGAGCGCAGGATACTCTGTCGATGCCAAGTTAAAGAGCAATCTGAAAATCACTCTTGGCTCTATGTTTCACCAAGGTTTCCATCGTCTATACGATTGCTCTATTCGCCATCCCAAATCATATGCCTTGATCCTGTCACTGAGTCGTATATGCATAAAGTTCAATCAAGTCATATGGATTGAGATTGATCAAGTCATTGTCATTGAAGATGTTGACTTGACCATGGGCTCGCTCCATAGTGTACTCGATATACTTGATGGCTCTGTTTATGAAGGTCCTCATCTTGATGTCCATGACCAACCTTATTCCATCGTTTGAAAAGACAGCCTGTGGTGGTTGGTAGTCTATCTTACAAACCTGTGGAGTAGGAGGTTTATTGACTCTGGTGAAAGTATTGGAGGATTAAGAGTTAAACCTTCATCGCAATCATGGTATAAATATTGATGGATGTTTTCCATCATCACAGGCTCCCTTGGTGGCACCTCTGGACGTCTCCTTAGTGACTCCATGTTTGCGATTATTTCATCGATGACCTCTTGAGAAAGATGCCTCGATGAAGAGGGAATGTCCACTTGCACCTGGGTTGGTTGGGTTGTGGGTTGTGTTTGGGCTAAGGGTTGTGTTTGGGATGGTGATAGAATGGTTTCTGGTTGGGTTGGCTCGGATTGAGGTAGTTCTGGTTCATTGGGCTCAGGATGGGTGGTTTTTGGTTCATGGCTTTCTATTTGGGTTTGAGGTTGTTGGGGTGAGGAAGGTTGGTTTATTGTGGGTTCTGGTTGTACGGGTAAGGTAATGAAAGGTTCTGTGGTGCGAGGGGTTGGTGACGGGGTTAAGGGTAGGTTGGGTGTTGGTGATGGAGTGAAGGGTAAGTTGGTTTCTGTTTGTGGGGTAGAGGGGTTTTCACTGGATGAGGAACTCAACTCGATGGGTTCTTGGGTAGTGGCGAAGAGAACATGTACATTGTGTACATCTTCAGAGGGATGAGCCTCTGGTTCCCTTGCTTGAGTTCCTTGGGTTGATGGAGGTGGTTGGTTTTGTGTTTGAGGTGGTGGTGGTGGTGCAGCGGACTCCATCGATTGAGCAGCAGCAGCCTGGTTCTCCCCCTCCTGAGGACCAAGACCATGATTATCCTAGTCTGGATCCTCATGCTTTGGCCTCTTTTAAGGGTGGCTCGATGAGCATGAGGCTCTGTTGCACTTTTTCTTCAGCCTCATGCGCTCTCAATAGTTATGTATGCGCTCCTTATTGCGACGTTGTTCTAGTGTGCGAAGAAGAGAATTCGTTCTGTCCTGTTGTTGTAGTAGACTCTTCTTCAATGCCTTGGTTGGCTCTGTCGCTCTTGTCACGAACTTGGCACTTATCTTATTGAAAGAGGAGATAAGCGCCTTGGAGAGGGCTTTCAAGTCTGCTCTTGTGGCAAACTCTGTTGGGGTGGTGGATGTTGTGGCTTGAGGAGGGATGGAGGTGGAGGTGGATGTTGGTGGACGTATGGGAAGGTTGGATATTATATCTTTCAGCTCTGCAGCGAAGGAAGAGAGGGCTTCATCAAATGATGGAACTGTAGAGGGAGGTGGAAGAGGGGGTGGTTGGGGTATTTGGGCTAATATAGTGGCTGGTAGTGAGGTTAGGGTTGTTTGTATGGTGGCCATTTGGGTGGAGAGGGAGGCTAAGGTTTCATCGATGGATGTAGTTGGGGGTGGGGTTGATTGAGGGATTTGGGAAAGGATGGTGGCTGGGAGAGTATTGAGGGTGTGGGAGATGGTGTTTATTTGGGTGGCGATGGAAGCTATGGCCTCATCGGTCGCAGTTTCCTGGGCCGTGAAGGTGGCGATGGAGTTCGTCATAGTTTGGTTCGTAGGGTGGAAAAGGAGGATATGGTGTTATGGTGTTGGGTGATGGTTTGTTGGAGCATTTGGAGGCAGGTGGTGTTTTTTTTTGGTTTAGGTGTCGAGGGTGGCAAGGCATTGTCGAATGGGGGTTAAATCGATGGAAGGTGGGTTGTCAACAATCCTTTGTATGATGAGTTTTAGGTCTTCCAAGGACTGCTGAATCGAGTCGACAATGGCTTGGAACTCAACCATTGTTACTAGATCAGCCACAGGGGTAACCCCTGCAGCAACGGATGCTGCAGGTTGTGCCTCAGCTCCAAAGGTGCCCTCAATGCCTTGTGAGAATGTAGGCATTGAAGGACTTCCATCAAGTCCTCGATAACCCTCTAGTGAGTAGCTATCTCCTGATGTTGAGATAACTTCTTTTTCTTCTTCGACTTCAGAGGCCGAGGAAGAGAAGTAAATGTGATTCCCCTTCGCTAGATCAAGTATCGAAGGGGGTTGTGCACGAAAGGGAGATCGTTCTGAATGATCTTGGGGTATATCAATGCCAGAAGCAACACATGCTTCTGGGTGTGTGAAAGGTTGTGGCGAGCCATGAGGCGATGTGGCTCTTATTTCTTCATCGCCTCTCTGTTGGGAGAGGGGCGATGGATGTTGTGGTTCCTCGACAATATAATTTCTAGAGGCCCGAAGAGTGGCCTCTGAATGGCTGTCTGGGATGGGGATTGGACTGGGTCGTCCTTGTTCAGTACCCCTTTGGCCTTGATCGCTAGGGGTAGTGGTGGTGGTTGCCTTTTGGGAAGTATAGATGGAAGTTGTATGTGAAGGGCCGGGGGATGCACGAGGAGTGTCATCATCATCATCTTCATCATCCTGTGAAGACGACTCTTGTGCTCCCTCGTTAGTGTCAGGGGACGGTTCTAAGTGCTCTGGGGTAGCTGCCCTCGGTTCATGGGACAGCAGAGAGCGTTCATACTTCTGCCTTATCTTAGACGTCTTTGGTATGACGCTGAGCATGGCCCTTGATACAGTTCTCTCTGTGGTATAGCTTTCATTGCAGATCATTGGGCAATGGCCGTTCATCAGGAACTGTGGAATGTATGGTTCATCAACCGGTAGACTGTGTCTCCTCATCGCGTCCCTTATGAAGAGAGCAAGGAAGCGCGGGAAGAGAACAGAAGCCAAGGGCTTTTCCTGCGGCCTTGAGTTTGCATTTCTTGAGTACCGCTGCGTGGATCTCATTGTAAATGAGGAAAGTGTAGTCCAGTGGTAGGTTAAAGAAGAGCCCGTACATTATTGTCATAATGTTTATGTTCCCTTGATCCATCGACCCGAGCTTGCAAGTTAGGGCTCGGTTCAGGATAGAGAAAAACATGTTCCACAAGGGGGTAAAAACTGCCTCTTGAAATCGAAGGCGTTGCATAGGTCACGATTGTAATCCAGCATTTTGATGAAGCGGAGGATGTCAGAACTCGTAGGTGGCTTAGCGTATTGGTCAATGTGAAGTTCTTGGCGAGTGGGGATGCAAAGTACTTTGGAGACCTTTGCGCGGGAGATTTTGACCAAGCAAACCATGTCATTTGGGGCATCAATGTCCCGCATGATTCCACGGTTCTCGGGGAAGAATTCACTCATTTGCCAGTACTGTTGAACGTACTTGAAAGGTACGCCATTGTCGGTTAAGGTCAAGGCAGGTTGGAGGATGCAGTTTTGGAAAAAATTCTAACATTATGGCGAACCTGTCTTGAAACAGGTTGTTGCGCAGGTCTATGGCGTGGTTGTTGGGTTTGATTGGGAGGAAGACAAGTGCACGGCTGTCTGCGCCGGTTGATTGCACGTGGCTGTCGTTGTTGTTCGAGTTGTATGAGGCGGAGGAAGCCATTGCTTGGAGAGTTGCAGGTTTTGTTCGTCTGGTAATCTTGAAATTTTTGGAAGCGTAAAGAGGAAATGTGTTGGGAAAGAAGGATATTTATAGGTGGAGAAGGGAAAACGGTTTGATGAAATAATATTTTAAAAGGATAATCATTATTGTGGGAGGCGTTTGGGAAAAAGGTGATTTGGTGGGGGATCGTGGGCCGTCTTGTCTGTACCGTGTCATTAATGTTGGAGGACACGTGTCGTTTTGGAGAGGGTGGATGGGTAATGGGTTTATGGGGAACAAGCTGTTGGTATGGTAGACGCGTGTAAGATGACGTTTGGATTATTGGGATAATTAAATAATTATCCCAAATAATATCTCTTGAATATCAATCCAAAAAAAATTTATATATAAAATTCCATCTAATTGTAAGACAAATACTAATTACGAAGTTTTGGTCTTCTAAAAACCCATGTTGTATAGTTTTTAGTCACAAAAGCTGCAATATTGTATAATTTTTAAAAAGTTTTCAATTGAAGATGGGTTTTTGGATTAAATTGTTTTTGTCATGGAACCAGAGGCGCTCTGGTTGGTCATGACACTTTGGATGGGGAACCAGATGTATCTGGTTGAGAGTGATGAACAAGTTCATCGATAGAATATTGGGATTGTATGAATAATGAGCCTTGGATAGACAAACTAGAGGCTCTGGTTAAGCATGGACAACCCTTTATGTAGGACCAGAGGGGCTCTGGTTGAATGCAAGATTTTATTCATCATTTATATAGCATTTTTGGTGTCCAGAGGCTCTGGATAGTGGAACCAGAGGCTCTAGGCTAGAAAATGCATATTTGTGCAATGGAGATTGGTATGATGAAAGAGAAAACTCCCCCTCAAAAGATGCATGGGAATGAGATTTGAGTTTAAAACTCCCCCCTAGAATAAATAAGGAGGTTTTCTTTGATGACCAGAGGCTCTGGGTGTGAATGATGATGAAAACTTATATGGAATGTGGTTAAGTATGTGAATGGATATGAAAATGAATGGGTCTTTGAGACCAGAGGGCTCTGGTTCCAAAGACAACAAATCCAGAGACTCTGGTCTTTAGAACCAGAGGCTCTGGATGCAAAGGCGATGCATACAAATATGAAATTTTGGTTAAGTGCATGTAAGTGTGTGTAAAAAGGATGGGCCTTTGAGACCAGAGCACTCTGGTTCCATAGACTTTGATTCCAGAAGCTCTGGTTCACAAAGTATAGGCTTTGGACCAGAGGGGTCTGGTTCCAAAGGCGATGGAATATTACTTGGTTACATGCATGAATGTATGAGGAAGTCCAAATTTGAGACTAAAGAGGCTCTGGTCTCAAAGAATTGGAATCCAGAGGCTCTGGTCTATACAACCAGAGGCTCTGGTTTGGAAGGGAATACTTGGTGAAAAAAATAACAAGTATTTGCTTTGGACCATAGGGGCTCTGGTTCCAAAGGCGATGAAAACTTTTAGCCAAAATTTAAGCAACTGTTTCTAAATGGCCAGAGGCTCTGGTCTTTAGAACTAGAGGCTCTGGTTTAGAGTACTTGGTGTTTATGGCCATAATGATTTTTATCATTTATATGCATAACCATGAGATATTGAGGATCTCTGGTTTCAAACTAAGGATTGCCTCTAAGAGGTGAGATTCAACATACCCATCTTTCTGACAAGGAATAAAAATCTTTTCTCATCAAGAGCTTTTGTGAAAATGTCAGCAAGTTGAATCTTAGTGGGAACAAAGTACATCTCTATATTACCTTTTTCAACATTGTCTTTCAGAAAGTGGTACCTTACATCGATGTAGCCATAGTCCTTAAGCTGAGTCTTCATCCAGAAAACTTGTGAACAACAACTAGTAGCAGCAAGATATTCTCCTTCTGCTGTAGAAGTTGAAACACAATTTTGGTTTCTGGATGTCCAACTTACTAGTTTGTCCCCCAAGAGTTGACAGCATCCAGACGTACTCTTTCTATCAAGCTTGCAACCTGCATGATCTGCATCTGTATAGGCTATTAGATCAAAGCCAGAGTTCTTAGGATACCAGAGACCCAATGAAGGGGTTCCTTTAAGGTATCTAAAGATCCTCTTGACTGCAAAGAGATGAGATTCTTTAGGATTGGATTGATACCTTGCACAGAGACATGTAACAAACATAATATCTGGTCTACTAGCAGTTAGATACATAAGTGATCCAATCATGCCTCTGTAGGTTGTTACATCCACAGACTTGCCTGATGGATCAGCAAATAGCTTAGCTCCTGTAGCCATGGGTGTTCTCATCAATGATTATTTGAGAGAGTATTTCTTTAGAAGGTCAGTCACATACTTGGACTGATTGATGAAAATCCCTTCTGAAGTTTGTTTTATTTGAAGACCAAGGAAGAAATTGAGTTCTCCCATCATACTCATCTCAAATTTACTTTTCCTCATCTCTGAGAATTTTTCGCAATGTTTTGCATTTGTAGAACCAAATATGATGCCGTTCACATATATTTGCATAAGTAGTATGTCACCTTTATGCTTCTTGAGAAAGAGGGTTGTATCAATTGTACCTTTTTCGAATCCATTATTGATGAGAAAGGTGGATAGAGTTTATACCAGGCCCTGGGTTCTTGCTTCAGCCCATAGAGGGCTTTATCCAGAAAGTAGACATACTCTGGATGTTTTGGATCTTCAAACCCAGGGGGCTGCTGCACGTATACTTCTTCTTGAAGTTTGCCGTTGAGGAAGGCATACTTGACATCCATCTGATAGACCTTAAAGCCTTTGTGAGCTGCATAGGCTAGGAATATCCTGATGGCTTCGAGTCTCGCGACAGGAGCAAATGTCTCATCGTAGTCAATCTCTTTTTCCTAGCAATAGCCCTTGGAAACAAGCCTGACCATGTTTCTTATTAATATGCCATCTTCGTTCTTCTTATTTCTGAAGACCTATTTGGTTCTTATGGCCGTCTTCCCTTTAGGTAGAGGCATGAGGGACCATACTTTGTTTCTGTCAAACTGGAGTAGCTCTTTTTGCATCGCGTTTATCTAGTTTGGGTGTTGTAGGGCTTCAGAAATTTTCTTTGGTTCTATCATGCTCAGAAAGTTGGCGAAGAGGCATTCATTGGCTGTTGCGAATCTCGTCTTGATACTAGATGTTGGATCACCAATGATTTGGTGATGTGGGTGATCTTTTGTCCATTTGGTGCTTGATTGGGGTTCTGGAGCAACAGGATGCAGTTCTTCATCGACCGATGGAGCCGCTTGCTCCCCCTGGAAGAGATCATCTCTAGTGTGAGACTCTGGTTCTTGTTCATGATCTGAAGACACAGAAGAAGTAGAAGGTGAAGTAACATGAGTTTCAATAAGAGTTGTACCTTTAGCATTGGCGACTTCGTGTTCTTCATCGGTTCTGGATGTGGGTTTTGCAGTAGGTGCATGTCCAGAGATCACTTCTTCTTCGAAGATGTCTTCAAATAATTGAGCTAACTTTGATTCATTGGGTTTGCCAAGTGATGAATCAGAGGCTCTCTGTTGAAGTCCAAGTCCTGAACTGTTGTGTACAGAAGTCAGAGGTGTGGAGTCATTAAAGGACACATTGATGCTTTCTATAACAATCTTTGTATTTTTGATGTAGACTCTTTAGGCCTTTGTGGTATGCCAAGATATTCCCTATCATTGAGTACAAAACAGTTGCACCCAAAGACATGGAAATACTTGACATTTGGTCTTCTTTGATTGATGAGCTCATAGGGTGTCTTCTGGTGCCTCTTGTAGATGATAGACCGATTCTGGGTCAAGCAAGCAGTAGAAATGGCTTCAGCCCAGAAGGTGATGGGTAACTCCGATGAAGAAAGCATTGTCCTTGCTGCTTTCACGAGGGTTCTGTTCCTTTGCTCCATCACTCCATTCTATTGTGGAGTTCTGGCTGCTGAAAAGTTTGGAGAAATGCCTTCACTGATGAGGTATTCATCGATTCTGGCATTTTTGAATTCAGTTCCATTGTCACTTCTAACTTTTATGAGTTTTCGTTGTAGAAGGACTTGGAGCCTTTTCATCACCCCAATGAGTAGGTCAGGAACATCTGATTTCTTCTTTATAAACTCAACCCAGGTGTATCTAGAGTATTCATCAACTAGTACTAATGTGTACTTCTTTCCAGAAAGGCTTTGTGTAGATATGGGCCCACAGAGATCAATGTGGATCATGTCTAAGGGATTGGAGCAGGAGGTTTCTGACTTCGTTTTGTGAGAGGCCCGTTTTAGCTTTCCCATCTCGCAGGCTGAGCACAGATGGTCTTTTTCGAAATTGAGGTCCGGTATCCCCTTGACCAGCTTCTGTTTTGCTAGCTTCCTTAGAACATCAAAGTTAAGATGTGAGAACTTTTGATGCCATAGCCAATTTTCATCGCTCTTATGGGATACAAGGCAGAGGGTGTCTTGTCCCACAGAGGATTGAAACTCCAGAAGATAGAGATTTCCTTCTCTCTTTGCCTTGATGATGGTTTGGCCGGGCTGTGTTTCTATGATGCAGAAACCCTTGTGGAATCTGACTTCAAGACCCTTGTCGCAGAACTGGCTTATGTTTAGTAAGTTGTGTTTCAAGCCTTCAACATAAGCCATTTTGCTGATGGAGATGTTGCCTTTTACAAGAGTGTCGTATCCCTTTATGGTACCCTTGCTGTTGTCTCCAAAAGTGACAAAGCCTCCAGATTTCTCGATGAAGGAGGACAGCTGACTTTTGTCACCAGTCATGTGCCTGAATAAATCTGAATCCATATACCATGGTTGCACATGTTGGTCCTGCAAGACAAATTAAGGGGTTTTAGGTACCCATTTCATAATGGGTCCACGTTTGTTAGTGGGAGATACCTCTCTCTTTTCATCACCCTTGCCCTTAGACTTGGGCTTTTTCATGTTTTCATTGTTTTTAACTTTATAGCGATAGACGTGTTTGGAGAATATGAAGTGATGTGTCAACATGTGGTTCCTCAGGTTTTGTAAAAGAGCTAAACATTGACAATTATGATTCTTTGGATATGAATGTCTAACGTTCTTTTTATTCGATAAAAATGAGGAAGTAAATGCAGGGGATGAAAATCCTGTCCTAGCATCGGTTGTTTTTACAAACTTCTATCTAGTTCAGATTTTTTATTTGTGGAGGTCTTGGTCCTTACTTCTTTACTTCTGAGGAAGGACTGCTTTTCTTCAGCTGAATGAGAGAAAAAGTGGTGGTTAGAGTTCTCAGAGGCAGGCCACTTCTGTTTTTTCTCGCGAGTAAACTTAATGTACTTAGAAGAAGTACTTGGGCCTTTTGAGTTATCGTTAGCAGATTTGATATTGCTCAGCTTTCCCTTTCCTTTATCTGAAGTTTTCATCGATGGTGAAACATCAGATTTCATTGAGGGTTTGAAGTTTTGAGGCTTCTTAACCTCAATGATCTTTGGTGATTCACAGACTATCTCTTCTTCAGATTCAGAATCAAGAAAGTCTCTCGCTAATTTCTCGAATTCAAAATTATCATGGATGTTTGTGGGAGGTGTGGGTTCAGAGGTTGATGCTTCAGAGTGATCTGTTGGGGGTTCCATCGTTTCTGACTTAGACGAACTTCCAATGTTACTTGGATGGTTCATCAATTCATCAGTTGACAGTTCCTTACTAAGATTCTTCTTTTCATCAACAGTACTTGCTGATGAAGTGAGACTGACAACCAGAGACTCTGATTTAACCATAGGGTTTCGATCGGTCTCTGATTTGGAGGCGTCGTTACTTTCATCAGAATTCTTACATGTACTGCTCTCGTATACCACATTTTCAAAATCCTGTCTTAAAACGACAGTTTTTCCATCGACTTTAACTCTTTTAAAATTTGCTTTAGGTTTCGGGAAAAAGTCGGTTTTTGAATGCATCCAAGTTCGAAAGTGAATTCAAGGGTGGATTTCTTTGTTTCGATGAAGGAGTCCAATTCATTGAATCTAATCCCTTGAGTGTCCGTTTGAACGTTTAACTTTTTGTACACATTTTGGGCATCCCTGTTAACTTTTCGTACACATTTTGGGCATCCCTGTATTTCTTCATCAGAAGTTCATTGGTTTGAAGCTTCTGGTGAAGAATCTCCCTTTCTTTTTGAAAGAAATCTTTGAGAGCTACTGAGTTAAGTCTCTCTGCCTCAGATTCTTTTAAGGCCTTTGCCTTTTTTTCTAAGTCCTAGGTTATTCCCTTGTTTAATTCAAGAAGTTTTTCTTCCTCTGATTTTTTAAGAATGGCGATGTGAGTCTTTTCCTTGACGAGTTCGGCTTTTTCTTCGGTTAGAATATCAGTCTCTCTTTTATAGAAACTGACTTCTTTTTCCGCTTTAAGTCTTTCAGATTTTTCAAATTTTTTTTAGTTTCAAGAAGTCCTCTGAAAGTTTTATTACCCTTAACTCTAGCTCAGATGGAGCAGAGTTGGTTTCATCGAAAGAAGTCTCACATACCTGATGATTAGAATCAGAGGCGGATTTTGCATTGGACGTGACCCTCAGATAGATGAGTGCTTTATCTTCTTTATCGGATGAAGAATCAGACACATAATTTTCTTTTTCAGCCATCAGGATTCGCTCTCTTGGATTGTATTTATATTTATTCTTGTAGTAATCGGCATCCTTTACCAGTCGTCCTCTGCACTCTTTGGAAAAATGACCGATTTTTCCGCACCTGAAGCAGCGAAGGTCATTTTTCCTTCCGTCTCTGTCTTATTTCTTCTCCTCTCTTCTATCTTTTCTTCTATCTTCTCTATCTTCTCTTCCATCTCTTTTTTCTTCCCTCTGATAGAATTTTGATGGCTTCTTTTTATAGGATGGTTGGTACTTCTCCCTTTTGAAGTCTCTTCGTTCATAGGGCCTTTTGATGAACTTCTTCTGGAACTGTTTTGTGATCAAGGCCAGAGATTTAGCAAAGGCTTTGATATCATCATCTGATTCGGATGTCTCGTCCTTAGATTCTGATTCTACTACTAGTGCTTTCTTTCTTTTCTTCTTGTGATCTCTGGTGGAGGTCCTTGAAGCATCCTTTTCTTCAGCAGCAAGAGCAAGGGGTCCACTGATGGATACTTTCTTCTTCATGATATTTTTCTCTTGTGCAACAAGCGTTCCATATATGTCATGAAGTGACTAGCCGTCTAAGTCCTGATTCGCTTGAAGGGACATCGACAGCTGTGTCCATTCATCGCCGAGACTTTTAAGGAACAAAACATTATTTTCTTACTTTGTCCTAGAGATATCGTTTCGACGACATTGATTAATCAATGTGTTGAAACGATCGTATGTCTTCTGAATTGGTTCATCAGGAAGAGCCTTGAAATTGATATATATTCGTTGAGACATTGGGCTCTACGATTCTTATTCGTTTTTGCTCCTTCTTCTAATTGGCTTGCCAGCCCATCCCATAGTTCCTTTAATGTGGAACAAGCATCAAGGGATTGGAAGATTTCATTAGGAATGGCCATGATGATTAGTCTTTTGGCCTTCTTGTCAGTCTCCACGCGCTCTATATCGTATTCATCCCAATTCTTCATATCCTTGGGCATGTAATAGGCAGGAATTTCTGATGTGGTGTTTGTTTATGGGACTCTTGGAACTAGTGAAGAAAACATCAAGTGTTGATAACTAGAGGGGCTGTGAAGATGCTCTTTCCATCGCATCTCTGGTCGATTCATTGACCCTCTAGTTGTTATTCAGACTTAGCCATTTTTCCTTGAAGTCTTCCATCGGCCTTCTGGTTCTTCATCACTTGTTTGTCTTCATTACTTCCACACATAAGACTTATGGGGTCTAACAAATATCTGTACCATGACCGCGATGAACACTTGGTCCTTAACCCTCCCATTTTATCTCCTGAGTCGATGGACCTCCTGCGTTACAGATTCGTGAGACAGACAAACTCTCCACCACAAGTCGTCTTCTCAAACGATGGAATCAAGACGGTCCTAGACATCAAGATGAGAACCTTCGCAAATCGAGCTATCAAGTACATCGAGTATACCGTGGAACGCGTACATGGGATGGTCAGCAACTTCGATGACAATGACTTAATCAATCTCAACCCATGGGACTTGATCGACCTCTATGGTCACACAGCTCAGCGACATGACCAAAGGATCAGGTATGGGATGGCCAACAGAGCGATAGTGGAGACAATGGAAACCTTGGTGAAGTTCAGGGCAAAAAGCGACTTTAATATCGGTCTTGAACTTGGCATTGAAAGACTCTCCTGCACTCCCACTGATGAAGATTTCCCAGGCCTACAGAAGAAGTGATTTGCATCAAGGACATGAACTTATTCATGGTATCTTCACAGTCATTCGATTTAGAGGACTGATGATGCGATTCTGAAAAATATCTAGAGGAGACCATGAGTAATATATTTTCATGTAATTTCAATTTCATTCATGTTTTGTAAGAATTCATCCAACACCTTGTCCAATGAATTTTTTTGGCAAAAGGATGTTTTTTCTAGTTTAGCCTCTGTCTTTCATTTATCCTTCAAATGTTCATAGACTAGTCAATGTTTGTCTTTTCATTACTTAGGGGGGATTGTTAGACCCCATCACTCATATATGTAAAAGTAATGAAAAATACAACAAGTGTGAAAGAGCAGAAGGCCGATGGAAGACTCTCAGCAAAAAGTCTAAGTGCCCAATACAACCAGAGGTGCAATGAACGTCCATAGGTGCAATGAACTGCGCATCTCCATAACCCCTCTGGTTACCAACACTTGGAGTTTTCCACGACAGTTTAACCAGAGGTACCCGATGAAGAAGATCATAAGACTCATGGTTGAACACACCATTTAGAAGACAGCTGGAGATGGCAAATCGACAGCTGGATTCCCCATTAGTTACTTTTCTTTATTTACTTTCCATAAGTCTAGATTGCTTTCCTTTCATAAGAGATTTGCTAAATATCTTTCATAGATAAGAATCTCCATAATTAGATTTATAGTATAAATAGGATTTACCTTTCATGTAATTATTTACGCTTTTCCGCCAATCATTTGAATAAAAATGAATCATTCGGCACTCAATATTCTCATTATGTTCTTGAGTGTTCTTCACTTTTTTCATCCACACGATATATTTAGGTTATTCATAACCTGACTTATTGTGAGATCTGGGATCAATAGGAGATGTGGTACTTCAACTCCACAGCGTCGACCAACTCTCTGGCTTATGCTCTCAAGCCATCGCCAGAGAGAGGGAGATAAGGTCTAATGCTGCTGGACCATCTGTCGCTGCCCATGCTGATCATGCTGCTCCAGCAACCAATGACACTGAAGCAGAAGCTCCTAGAGCTGAAGTTGAGGTTGTCTATGATATCCCAACCTCCAGTGAAGCTGTTATACCTGAAAACATTGATGCCATCCGCGCTGAAGCTCGTGATGATGACCTTCCTATCACTTCTGCACATGTTACTTGTGATGTAGAAGATGAAGATGATGATGATGAGAAAGGTGACTCTCCTGACCTTCCTGACTCCGGTAGCGACCTGGATGATGAAGATGATGATGACGAAGAAGACGATTTCACCATTCAATACCAGCGTCACGCTACTGCCACAAAAGGAGTTGCCCTCAGGGATTTCGCATCTCAGGGGGAGCAAAGGGAAGAAGAGCCTGCACTTGAAGCAAACCAAGGCCCTAAGTCAAAAGGCAAAGGCGTCGCTAAAGAAGGGAATTTAAAGGTGTTAGACCCCATCACTCATATATGTAAAAGTAATGAAAAATACAACAATTGTGAAAGAGCAGAAGGCCGATGGAAGACTCTCAAGCAAAAAGTCTAAGTGCCCAATACAACCAGAGGTGCGATGAACGTCTATATGTGCGATGAACTGTGCATCTCCATAACTCCTCTGGTTACCAACACTTGGAGTTTTCCACGACAGTTCAACCAGAGGTACTCTATAAAGAAGATCACAAGACTCGATTGAACACACCCTTTAGAAGACAGCTGAAGATGGCAAATCGACAGCCGGATTCTCCATTCCTTACTTTGCTTTATTTACTTTCCATAAGTCTAGATTGCTTTCCTTTCATAAGAGATATGCTAAATATCTTCCATAGATAGCATTCTCCATAATTAGATTTCTAGTATAAATAGGCTTTACCTTTCTTGTAATCGTTTACGCTTTTCGCCAATCATTTGAATAAAAGTGAATCATTCGGCACTCAATATTATTCTTGAATATTCTCATTGTGTTCTTGAGTTTTCTTCACTTTTTCCATCTACACGATATATTTAGGTTATTCATAACCTGAATATTCGTGTTATTGAGAGATCTGGGATCAATAATTGGTATCAGAGCCAATTGATTGTTTTCAATCAAATTCGATCAAATCAAAAATCTCTCAATTTTTCAGCCATTCGAGTTCATACTCTTCTTCTCCAAAAAGCGTATTTTCTTTCTCTTCAAAAATCTTTAATGGCCAACTGGAATTCTGCATGTAGTGTAGGTCCCCTCACCAAACCTCCAACTCTTCAAAGAGAAGAGTATCCACGATGGAGGATAAAAATGGTGAACATCCTGGAGGGGATGGACAAGAATCTCCTCAGATCTGTCATGGAAGGACCTTATGTTCCTTAGACTCTTGTTCCAAGAGTCCTTGGAACCAGCACTACTGCAGAAGTTGCTGCTTACTACATGCCCAAAGATGAAAAGAGCTGGGACGAGGATGACCTTGAGCGTGTAGAGGCAGATAGGAAAGCTAAGAGGCTGATCATTATGGCCATTCCGAACGACATCTTCCAATCTCTCGATGCATGTATAACACCAAAGGAGATATGGGATGAACTGGCGAGCCAACTAGAAGGAGGTGCGAAAACGAAGAAAAATCATAGGGCGCAATGCCTCAACGAATAAACAAATTTCAAGGCTCTTCCTGATGAACCGATTCATAGAACTTATGATCGTTTCAACACATTGATCAATCAATGTCGCCGAAATGACATCCCCAGGACGACAAAAGAAAACAACGTTATGTTTCTCAAGAGTCTCGATGATGAATGGACTCAATTGTCGATGTCCCTTCAAGCAAATCAGGACTTAGACAGTTGGTCGCTTCATGACGTCTATGGAACTCTTGATGCACAAGAGAAGGACATAATGATGAGGAAAGTGTCCATCGGAGGACCTCTTGCCCTTGCTGTAGAAGAAAAAGAAGTTATAAGAACCTTTACCAGAGATCACAGAAGAAAAAAAAAGAAGGCATTAGTGGTAGAGTCAGAATCTGAAGAAGAGCCATCTGATTCTGATGATGACCTCAAAGCTTTTACCAAGTCTCTGGACTTGATAACCAAAAATTTCCAAAAGAAGTTTGTCAAGAAGTCGTATGAAAGAAGAGACTCAAGAAAGGAGAAGTACCAACCGTCATATGATCAGAAATCGATGACGTTTCATCAGAAGGAGGAAAAAAGAGAAGGAAGAGAGGAAAGAGAGGATAGAAGAGAAGACAGAAGAGAAGAAGATGGAAGGAAATATGGTCTTCGCTGCTACAGATGCAGGAAGATAAGAGATTTTTCAAAAGAGTGTAGAGGACGCCTGGTAAAGGATGCTAACTAATATAAAAATAAATACAAGTACAATCCGAAGGAGCAAAGCTTGATGGATGAAAAAGAAAATTGGGTGTCCGATTCTTTGTCTGATGAAGAAGACAAGGCACTCATATGCCTCATGGCCACGTCCAATGCAGAATCCGCCTCTGACTCTGATGATCAGGTATGTGACCCTTCCATCGATGAAACCAACTCTACTCCATCAGAGCTAGAGTTAAGGGTCATGAAACTTTCAGAAGATTTTCTTAAACTTAAAGAAAAATTAAATTTTGAAAAATCTGAAAGGATAAAAGCCGAAAAGGAAGTCAGTTCCTACAAGAGAGAGATTGATCTTCTCACAGAAGAAAAAGCTGAACCAGTAAAAGAAAAAACTCGCATTGCATCGCTTAAAAAATCAGAGGAAGAAAAACTTTTGGATCTAAACAAGAAGATAACTAAAGATTTAGAAAAGAAGGTAAAGGCCCTAAAAGAATCTGAGGCAGAAAGGCTAAATTCAGTGACTTTTAAGGATTTCTTCCAAAAGAAAAGGGAGATTCTTCATCAGAAGCTTCAAACCAATGAACTCCTGATGAAGAAATATAAAAATGCCTAAGATGTTCATGAAAAACTTAACGGTCAAAAGGATTACCAAGGAATTGGTTTCAATGATATAGATTCTTTCATCGAAACCAAGAAATCTACCTTTGAATCCACTTTCAAACTTGGATGTATTCAAAAACCCGACTTTTTCCCAAAACCCAAAGCAAACTTCAAAAGGGTTAAAGTCGATGGAAAAACTATACTCTTGAGGCAGGACTTTGAGAATGTGGTGTATGAGAGCAGCACATGTAAGAATTCTGATGCAGGGAATGATGCCTCCACACCCGAGACCGATGGAAACCTTATGGTTAAACCAATTTCATCAGCAAGTGCTGTCGATGGGAAATAGAATCTTAGTAAGGAACCATCATCTGATGGATCGATGAACAATCCAAGTGAGATTGGAAGTTCATCTATGAAATCAGAAGCGATGGAACTCCCAACAGATCACTCTGAACCATCAACCTCTGAACCCATCGCTCTCACAAACATCCATGAAGATTTTGATTTCGAGAAATCCACAAGAGACTTTCTTGACTCTAACTCTGAAGAAGAAATAGTCTGTAAATCACTAGAGATCATCGAGGATAAGAAACTTCAAACTTTCAAAGCCCCAACAATGAAATATGATATTCCAGGACCTACGAAACAGAAGTATGCCAATGATGTTTCACATGGCCCAAGCCTTTCATCTAAATTCATTAAGTTTACTCGTGAACAGAAACAGAAGTGGCCCGCCTCTGAAAATTCTAACCAACACTTTTCATCTCCTTCAGCTGAAGAAAAGAAGCCCATCCTCAAGAAAGAAGTAACGCCCACGCCTGCCCCTACAAATAAAAAATTTGCACCAGATAGGAAGTTTGTAAAAACAACCAATGTTATGACAGAATTTTCATCCTCTGCTTTTACTTCTTCTTCATCAAATAAAAAGAAAGTTAAACATTCTTGTCCTAAAACTCCCAACTGTCAATGTTTAACTCTTTTACAAAACCTGAAGAATCATATGTTAACTCATCGCTGCATATTTTCCAAACACGTCTATCGCTACAACAATGTTCAAACTCATGATAACATGAAGAAGCCCAAGCCTGCAAAGGCTTAGGGTAATGGAAATCAACCCAATTCCAAGAGGGCTGATGAAAAGAAAAAAGTCGTATCCCCGACTAACAAACGAGGACCCATTATGAAATGGGTACCTAAAAACCATTAACTTGTCTTGCAGGACTAGCATGTGCAACCATGGTATATGGATTCAGGTTGCTCCAGGCACATGACCGATGATAAAAGTCAGTTGTCCTCGTTCATCGAAAAATCTGGAGGCTTTGTTACTCTTGGAGACAACAACAAGGGAACCATCAAGGGATACAACACTCTCATCAAAGACAACATCTCCATCAGCAAAGTGACTTTTGTTGAAGGTCTAAAGCACAACTTACTAAGCATAAGCCAGTTCTGCAACAAGGGTCTTGAAGTCAGATTTTGCAAAGGTTTCTGCATCATCGAAACAAAGCTCGACCAAACCATCATCAAGGCGAAGAGAGAAGGGAATCTCTATCTTCTGGACTTTCATTTCTCTGTGGGACAAGACACTCTTTGCTTTGTATCCCATAAGAGAGATTTGAAAATTGGCTATGGCACCAGAAGTTCTCACATCTAAATTTTGATGTTCTAAAGAAGTTAGCCAAATAGAAGCTGGTCAAGGGGATTTTCTGATCTCAACTTTGGAAAAGATCATCTGTGCTTAGCCTGCGAGATGAGAAAGCTGAAACGGGCCTCCCACAGAACAAAGTCAGAAACCTCTTGCTCCAAGCCCTTGGACATGATCCACATTGACCTCTGTGGGCCTACCTCTACACAAAGCCTATCGAGAAAGAAGTACATCCTCGTACTTGTTGATGAATACTCTAGATACACATGGGTAGAGTTTGTAAAGAAGAAATCAGACGTTCCTGACCTCCTCATCGGGGTGATGAAAAGGCTCCAAGTACTTCTACAACGCAAACTCATCAAAGATAGAAGTGATAATGGAACAGAATTTAGAAATGCCAAAATTGATGAATATCTCATCAGTGAAGGCATCTCCCAAAACTTTTCAGCAGCCAGAACTCCACAGCAAAATGGAGTAGTAGAGCGAAGGAACAAAACTCTAGTGGAAGCAGTAAGGACCACGCTTGCTTCATATGAGTTACCCATCATCTTCTGGGCCGAAGCTATTTCGACTGCATGCTTCACCCAGAACCGATCAATCATCAACAAGAGGCATCAAAAGACTCTATATGAACTCATCATCCAACGAAGGTTTCAAGGTCTATTAGATGGATGTCAAGTTTGTCTTCCTCAATGGAAAACTTCATGGGAAGTATATGTGCAGCAGCCCCCTGGGTTTGAAAATCCAAAGCATCCAGACTATGTCTACTTCACCCAATACATATTTTTTGCCTTCATACAAGAGATGAATAATGGAGCTAACAATCCCCCCCTAAGTATGAAAAAGTAAATTTGGACAAATGGGTGCAAGAAATGACAAATGAAAAAAAAATACAAGAGGAGATTAAACTCATCATCTGAAAAAGAATTACATTAATGAATGAATTAAAAGATTGTAAAGGCCTACACTATTACAAGAGTTCAATCCACAGCAGAGTCTGGATAATCATCTACGGCAAATTACAGATCAGACTTGATGGTTTTGTAGACTTTGAATATCTATTCTCTGAAAGAGACTTGAACCTTGATCGTTTCCAGAAGGTTGGTCACTTCATCCGCCCTTATATGCCCTCTCTGCACCTCTGTCACCACTAAGTTGAACACCCACTCGAGAGACTGTTGAATATTTGTGCGTCTCTTTTGGATCGAAGAACCTTAGAATTTCATCCTTGTCCAGGAACACAAACCCAAAGATGGGATTGTGGACAATGGTGTTGGGATGAAATCTAAGCCGCCAACTTGGTCTGTTCTTCGGAGGAGAAATTTTTAGATCTGGCTGGGCCAACCTCATAGCGATGTTGAAATCTTTCTGGCTGTAGAATTTGACTTGAGCGCGCATTACCTCAATCAGCCTTCTGAGAGAAATCGAATATGTTGACCTCCTCTCCATGTATTTGTTCAAGATCTTGTGTAAGAATATTAGGTCAAATACGTAGAGGTTGTGGAGGTCAGCATCTGTGAAAGTATATAGGTTGTCATCATCCCTTTTTACCACGTACTGAGTGTATAGTACGGTCTTCTTTAGCATAGTGCACGGAGAAATGGTTTCGAGTGAAGTGATCACATGCTCTGAGAAGACCTGCTCTGGTGGCCTTGTGAGTTTTGAGAAGTGGAACTTTGCAATGGCAGAAGGCATTCCTATAAGCTCTGGGTCATAAGGGGCTCTGTGTCTGAGGATGAGTAATGCCACCGCAGAATCTCCTCAACAGTGGTTACGGGCTCTGTGCACACCCTTTGTGTAGGAATCTTGTTCATGGATTTAAGGATCTCAGATACCCTCCCCACCGTGGCAGACTCTGGCGTTCTGGATTCTTCTTCGAGTATAGGCCTCTGGGTAGACCCCTCTGGTAGGATTGGCTTGACAGTTCCTACCAGAGCATCAAACATACCCGTGGACGTTTCTTCCGGTATTTTTACAAGTTTGGAAGAAGTGCCTTCTCCGACTCTGGGGATGGGGGCTCTGCCCTTTTTCGCCTGTGCCTCTGCCAAAGAAGCCTTTAGTGCTCGAACAAGATCAGGGTCATCATATTCTTCTTCATTGATCTCTTCCAGCGTGTCAGAGCTTGACCCCTTTTGTGGCGACTCCTCTACTGCTTTACCCTTACCTTTCCCCTTAGGCTCTGGAGATTTGTCTTTTGAGAATAGGGCAGCAGCAGAGTCCACTATTTTTAGTGGTTTGGCAGAGGTTGTCTTCTTTGGTTCTGTCTTTTTCTCCCCCTCATGATGATCAGGGTCATTGCCTCCCTGATCATCATGGATTTGAGTGACTTCTGTCTTGCATGTAGTGAGGGGAGCCTTCTTCAAACGCCTTAGAACTTTGGAAGCCACCTTCTCCATCTTTTCAATGACCATCTCAGCATTCACAGAGGCATTGTTGATGTCCATCTCTGTGGCCCATTTCATTTTAGAGACGCAGCAATAGATCTCATTTCTGAAGTTGTCACCTTCTTTCACGAGTTGCTTCGTGCAGTCTTTTATTGATTCGTTGGTTGCTCGGGCTTCCTTGAGAAGATTGTTGTTGTATTTCCGCATGGTCTCTCCAAGGGCTTCAACCATTGCGTCTAGCTCTCTACGAGTGGCTAGATGGTTAATGTTAGCCCTGGAGGATGAAGACTCGATGCCATAAGTGACCGCAGAGGAGAACATCTCTTTGATCTCATTCTTGAAGGCAGAGTAGTCCGTGTAGCCGGCGGAAACTATGTCTGCAGCGTATTGGGCGGCAACCTCTGTTAATTCTGTTTTGAGCGTGTGGATTGAAGAGGGGTTGAGAGACAGTGCGCTGAATGCTTCTGTTAGATCATCTTTCTTGACGACAGAGCTCTGAAGGGTTGATAAGGTCGCCTTGAGCTTAGAAGTTGTGGAAGTCAACTCCTTCAGAGCCTCTGTTAGAGGTGTAAGAGCCTCTGTCGCCGGTGCGGAGGAGAACAAGCTTTTCAACTCATCCATCCTCTTGTATACCTCTGTGGCGAAGGTTTGTAACTCCTCCTTTGTCACATAAGTACTCGGGGAACCTAGATCACCAACACATGGTGACCTAGTAGCCTGGAGTGTAAGGCGCCCTCAGTGACTGATTTTACGGTGTCATCTCGGGGACTTCCACCGGATCCTCGAACATCTCCAATTGGAGAGCCTACCAGTGTTCTGTCGATGTCGTGCCTAGTAGGTT
>NC_037539.1:28160513-28162737 GCF_001531365.2 Cynara cardunculus var. scolymus
TTGGGGACTCTACTTGAACAGTCTTGCGCAACCTTCTGCGCTTAGGAGCAGCCTCTGTTGGGCTTTCTTGGATTGCAGCCTCTGTGACCTCAACCTCTGCGGGTTAGGCCTTCGATTTCTTCTTTTTCGGTTTTGGCAGAGGACTGCTTGGACCCTCTTCTTCTACAGGTCTCTTCTTCCCTTTTGTTTTCTCAGAAGAGTCGACATCCTTCTGAGTCTTCTTTGTCTTTTTTTGCTTTTGTGGGGGACTAACTACCTTTGCTCTTTCCTCACTCATCTCCCTAGCCTCTGCAGGCTCCTCCCTTCTTCCCTCAACCCTCATTTTTTGTACTCTCTCTCCGATGGGGATACCTATACGTGGAGGGGTTTCAGGGACCGGCTCTGGCCGCCTGTATCCATGTCTATACGCTTTCCTATCTCCTCTGCTAAGGTATTTGAGCATGGCTTTTGAAAGTGGCCTTGGGCTTCTGTACTCTAGCTCATGCTCTGTGGGGTGGAACTCCTTCATTGGATACAATCGTGCGTTTGGCTCTGCAGAGGGCAGCTTCTCTGCTATCATATCTCCAAAGACCATGCCAAAGAACCTCTGTAGGATTAAGTTTGGATGATTGAAGTCCTCTTTGGCTTTCTTCTGTGCCTTCACCTTTGACTTCTYACCCCTTTGAGTAGCACACTTCTTTTTTATTAAGCCCACCATGTCATCGAAGATAAGTTRCGCGTAATCAAGGGRCAGATTGAWGTAGATTCCATATACAATGGAAAGCATGGCATGTGAAGCTTGGTCATGGCTGCCGACCTTCCCTGTTAAGCAACAATTGATTATTGAGAACAGAGTATTCTACATTGGGGGAAGGCCCTTCCTTTTGAATTCAGTCCTTTTTACGATTTTTGTCTTTGCTGTGTAGGAGTGAAATTCAAGGAATTCGATTAATTCGGCGTTTGTAGGAGATGGAGCGAAGGTATCCAAATTGAGATCTTCCAAGAAATGTAGATGCAGGGCTGTGCGCAGGGTATTTACATTTATTTCCATTGGAACAAGCGATTTGACAGTAGGGTGTGAAGCATAACCTAMTATRCTTAATCCAGAATTCTCCAGGGTAGTAATATAGGAACTGAGCAAAAATTGGGTAATATAGGTTTCTGGGGTAGGTTTAGTTGCTGTGAGAGCATAATATATAGGGTGATTGCAAAGGATTTCGATAAGAGGATATGTGTATTCAGGGAAGCCAGTTGGTGAGGGAGCGAAATAGTAGTTGTTGGGTTTCTTTACAAGTACCACTTTCTCATATCGATTTTGGAAGAACGATAGGGCATGAGAAGTGAGTGCTTGTGATTGATTTACTTCGTTGTTGCTAGGGTTGTGTTCAGATTGAGCGGAGGCGGATGAACTTGACGACATTGTTGTAGGTTTTGGAAAGCTTGAAATTTTGCAGGTTGCAGATTTTAGAGAAGTGAAGGAGTTTATGTTGGGGGGAAGAGTATTTATAGAGAGGAATTTGAAAGCGAACCGTTTATTAGGTGAAAAATCGTGATGAGTGGCTTTTGGTAGGGACGAATCAAAAATATGACATGCAGTGTTGGGAAGACGCATGATTGATGACGTATGCCCCCGTTTCTGACACGTGCGTGATCTGTTTTAACCCTTATCCACAGAACCACTCGCACCATATCAATAATACAAAAGTATAGAAGAGAGTTTTGTCAGAGGCCTAAGGGTAACAGAGCCTCTGTGATATGTGCGGGGTCTTCTAACATGTTACACCTTTATATACCTAAACGGTTTGAAAATCCTCAGAGAGATGAGTACTTGCTCAGTTTAGATCCACAAAGCCTCTGATAGAAGCGCCAGAGGTTCTGATGAGTTGACCTCTGAGATCAAGATACTTTAAAAGTTTTGGCACCTTCTGAGGTTTTGATTTTCAATTCAAAACTCCCCCTTGAAGCCAGCTTCAATGGCTCCCGCTCAAACTAAAAACCATTTAAAATCCTAAGAAGAGGTATCGACAGAGGATCCATTCAAAGAGCCTCTGAGAGTTATCACAGAGGATCTGTGAAAAGACTTATGTGATGAAAAGCATTTTGCTTCTTCAATAAGTTTTATTCATTTTCAAGCACATACTTCCCCTCAATCCTTGCAAGTCTCTGCCTGGCAAACCTATTAACTAAGAAAACAAGTGAAGGTTAATCAAGAAATAAAACTATATACAAAAAGAGATTATTCAAA
>NC_037539.1:28162837-28165303 GCF_001531365.2 Cynara cardunculus var. scolymus
CCTATGTGATCGTAATAAGATAATCTATAACTTTCAATTAAAAATATTCGGAAAAGATCTTCCAATAAAAGCAGTTTTTACGTATGTTACATTATATGCTCCCGGGTGAATCGAGTATTTTGATCGATGGGCTTCGTCCAAAATTATTGATCTAAGGTTGCCAATCTTAGGTATCCAAACTCTATTTCCTAAATAATACATCCCGTCAGACCTTATCCGAAATTTGGACTCTATGCCGTGCAGAATCTCATTCTTCAAATTCTCCTTCCTCAAAGCTTCCTTTTGATCTTCTAAGATTCGGGCCTTCAAACCGGTATTCACCATGGCTCCCAAAGCTCGCACCCTCGATGGTTTTACTCCTCCCTTTCGGCTCAAAGCATCGGCTACAACATTGGCTTTGCCTGGATGGTATTTGATCTCACAATCATAATCACTAAGCAATTCAATCCATCTTCTTTGCCTCATATTCAACATTTTCTGATTGAGGATGTGTTGAAGGCTTTTATGATTAGTGAAAATGGTGCATTTGGTGCCGTAGAGATAATCCCTCCATATCTTAAGTGCAAATACTACTGCTCCCAACTCGAGGTCGTGCGTAGTATAATTCTTCTCATGCACTTTAAGTTGTCTCGAGGCATATGCAATGACCTTATCTTTTTGCATCAATACGCATCCTAAACCTTGATGCGATGCGTCATAAAAGACCACGAAGTTTTTCGAACCCTCCGGTAAGGATAAGATAGGTGCATTGCATAATTTCTGCTTGAGAGTCTCGAATGCTTCTTCTTGCTTCTCACCCCAAATGAACTTCTTGTCCTTTTGGGTTACGGCTGTGCGCGGCTGTGCAATTTTCGAAAAATTTGTGATGAATCACCGATAATAGCCTGCTAATCCAAGGAATTGATGGATCTCTGTAGGGGTTCTTGGGGCTTCCCAATTCCTAATAGCTTCAATCTTGGCGGGGTCTACTTGAATTCCTTTTTCACTGACTATATGGCCCAGAAACTGCACTTCCTGTAACCAGAATTCACACTTGGAAAATTTGGCATACAACTTCTCATTTCGGAGTACTTCCAAAATTACCCTCAGATGTCGCTCATGGTCTTCTCGGCTTCCTGAATAAATTAATATGTCGTCTATGAAGACGATCACGAATTTATCCAGGTAGGGCCTACAAACTCTATTCATCAGGTCCATGAAGACGGCTGGTGCATTGGTTAACCCGAATGGCATAACCATAAATTCATAATGACCGTACCGGGTCCTGAAGGCTGTCTTGGGAATGTCCTCTTCCCGAACCCTCACCTGGTGATACCCGGATCGCAAGTCAATCTTGGAAAAATATGCTGCCCCTTGGAGTTGATCGAACAGGTCATCAATTCTAGGGAGAGGGTATCTATTCTTGATGGTCAACTTATTAAGTTCCCTATAATCAATGCACATACGCATTGACCCATCTTTCTTTTTAACKAATAGTACTGGTGCACCCYAAGGTGAGTAACTTGGTCTTATGAATCCTCTGTCTAGCAGCTCCTGAAGTTGGGTCGACATCTCTTGCATTTCCGATGGTGCCAAGCGGTATGGTGCCCTTACCACTGGGGCAGCTCCAGGAATTAAGTCGATACCGAATTCGACTTGTCTTTGTGGGGGCAGGCTTGGTAAATCTTTAGGGAAAACATCGGAAAACTCTCGAACTACAGGTAAGTCCTCAATACTAATCTCCTTGATCCTTCCATCAATTACATGGGCCAGGTACGCGGTGTAATTCTTCTTCAGATACTTTTGCATCTTTATGCAGGATACCAGCTTAATCATTCGATCTAACTTGTCTCCCTGGACCACAATTGGTTCCTTTCCCCCTCGAGGAATTCGGATAAACTTTTCTGAACAAACAATCTCAGCTTGATTTATTGGATAGCCAATCCATGCCTACAATTACGTCGAAACTTCCTAGTTCGATCGGTATAAGGTCTATGATAAAGTCCTCATTGGCTAAGTTCAGAGTGCAATTCAAAATTACCTTTCTAGCTTTGAATTCCTGACCATTGGCAAACTCGATTACAAAGGCGTCTTTCAATTTCTGGGGCTTTAAATTAATTTTCTGCTTAAAGTCTAGTGACACAAAACTTCTGTCTGCCCCTGAGTCAAATAGAACCGATGCAAATTCATTATTTAGAGGAAACGTACCTGAAACTACGTTGGGATCCTCTCTGGCTTCCCTGGATCCCAATTCAAATGCTCTGCCTCGAGCCTGACTTCCTGAGTTGCCTGTACTAACCTACCGAGTCTAGTTTGCATTTGCCCCTGCTTTCCTTTTTGGGCAAACATTCCTTATGTGGTCTGGACTTCCACAGTCGAAACATAACCGTTTCCGGCAATCCTTTGCCGTGTGGCCCCCTAGATGACACCTTTGGCAGATGATGCAATTCCCTCGATGCGGAAATTTGCACTTATTACATCTAACTG
>NC_037539.1:28165988-28168559 GCF_001531365.2 Cynara cardunculus var. scolymus
TTTGGGGTTGCAAGCTCTAAAAGTCTTGTAAGTGCATTCCCGCGGAAGCCTAGACTCAGAGTTTGAGGGTTGGTTGGCGTTCAGACCAGCAGCCACTTGGCTGACTATATTGGGAAGTGCGGCAATAAGTTGGTCTGACACGAGTTGCGCTATATCGGGGTTCTCCCTTCTTGGCGGCATTTCTTTGGATCCTATTCAGAGTGGAATTCATAAGTTTGATGGCAAAACAAGGGTGATAGCTTCTTAGATATTTCGATGATACCAAAAGTGTTCTTTGCATGGAGAATAAACAGGTATTACCAAAACCAAAATAGAGTAAACTCATTTGTACAATAAATTGACGTAATAAGCATTCTTCAAAAGGTGTTCATGCATTGATAAAATGGTGGGGRGGGTACAAAACAGGATTTCTATCAACAGTACATAGGAGCAAGTGTTCTATCCTTCCTTCTTAATCTAGAACAACATCCATCCTATGGCTATTCCCAATACTAACATCATCATACCACAAATTACCAACCATTCATACAATTTCCTAATTTCCCGCCTGGCTGCAACAGTAGCCTCTCTATTCCTTATTAGGCTCTGGTGGTGTGCTTCCATCATATCGGACAGGTTTTTAAGGATGTGATGATGATAACCCAGTCGGGTCTGGTGCACCTGTGTGTCAGGAGCAATCCTCCTCATCCAATTTCTTTCAGTTGGATTCATCCCTTGGGAGTAGGACGCAGGTACCCCGAACACGATTTGGGTCATTCTGCTCCCTACATGGGGTCGGGATGGCTCCCCTACGACCCTCTGAGATTTCTCGAATGTCACCCGCTGCGGTAGTGGGACACTCTTTCTGGACGTGACTCTGATTCTTGGGCCATGATGGGTTCGTGGCGGAACGTCAGGTACCGGCTCCGTTGGGGGTAGGTAAGATACTTGAGGCGTGGCAGCTGTGTCACTTGATGCCGCATCTTGCTCGTACGGGTCAATTTCTTCGTTGCGGGTTGAGTTTCTTCTTGAGCGACCAACTACATAACCGGATTCATCGGTGGAATATTCACTCGGATCAGAAGACATTGTAGAGATCTGCGACATGAACAATCTTGGTTAGTAAAGTGCGTCCTCTAGCAAAAGCTTAGTGATACAACAGAAGTTTCTAAACAAAACTAAGTCATGACAATCATGCTGGATTCTTTGGACAACACCTCTAGTTACACTACCTGAGCTTCTGGTCGTGAGACTAGTGCTTCTAGTTGTACTAAAGTCCTTAGAGAAGGATTTCTTACCCTTCGATTTTCTGACAATCCAAAGGAATTCTATCTTTATCAACCATTGGCTTTAACCTTCATACTTAGAATAATTATAGATCTTTCATCCATCAATCCTCTGGTTCCTTCTGAAGCACTTACCAGAGTTTCTGGTAATAAAGCCAGATCCCCTGGTTTCTCATAGTGCATTTACCAGAGCTTCTGGTAACAAGACCAGAGCCTCTGGTTCCACTCCTATACTTAGAAAACAAAACACTAAGCCATTCGTCCATCGATCCTCTGGTTCTTCTGCTCGCCCTTTCCAGAGCTTCTGGTTGAGATACCAGAGCCTC
Source organism: Cynara cardunculus var. scolymus (assembly GCF_001531365.2). Lineage (NCBI taxonomy): Eukaryota > Viridiplantae > Streptophyta > Magnoliopsida > Asterales > Asteraceae > Cynara > Cynara cardunculus. The sequence continues at coordinate 28,167,580 of NC_037539.1, forward strand.
TGTGGCAATATCTATACTTAGAGAAATTCTAAGTAATCCTTCCATCGATCCTCTGGTTCTTCTATTYGYTTTTACCAGAGCTTCTGGTTGCGATACCAGAGCCTCTGTGGCAATATCTATACTTAGAGAAATTCTAAGTAATCCTTCCATCAATCCTCTGGTTCTTCTATTCGCTTTTACCAGAGCTTCTGGTTGCGATACTAGAGCCTCTGTGGCAATATCTATACTTAGAGAAATTCTAAGTAATCCTTCCATCGATCTTCTGGTTCTTCTTGACCAGCGCCTCTGGTCCTACACGGACACTTAACGAAAATCAAGGAATCCATTTCCTTTGCCTCTGGTCCTACGAATCGGATATTCATAAAAATGCAACAAAACTCAAGCTTTCATAACCATTTCATTTGCTGGAGCATACCTTTTTTCAGATCGATTAAGTTTTTCTCATTACATATAAATTAAGCATAGGTGATCAGGCTCTGCTTGAGCGACATGTAACAATATGACCCGCTTTAAAATCATTTAATTTCAAATTTCTTGAAAATATTTGGAAAAATTTTGGTTATAGTCGATGGTTTTTAAAGAAAACCAGCATTCGCTATAACTGAGGCTCTGATACCAAATCTGTCACACCCCGCTAAAACGGAAACACGAGATGTAACAGGCAAACGAGTCATAGCAACAGTTTATAAATAACACCAATCCAAGTTGTTCAAAAACAAAACAATTCATCGACATAACAGAAATTAGAACTTTACAAGACGTTCAGAAAATACTTCAAATTCTTGACTTAATCGATCCATGCTCAAGTATGCTCCCAAAAAAAATCCAAACAACTTTACTTAGAACCTGAAAAACATGGAAATAAAACAAGATCAACTACAAAGAGTTGGTGAGTTCACGGGTTTTCGTATGCATAACATGTTTCGATGCATAAACCAAGTAATAGCAAACTTATGCAAATTCTTTGCACTTAATAAATG
>NC_037539.1:28168939-28173658 GCF_001531365.2 Cynara cardunculus var. scolymus
GATTCTATCATCCGAGATTATGATCGGACTTTCACATGCAAGGATTCTCTCCTTCTTTCTTAGAGATTAAAGAACATGGGTCATAGATTATTATCCCAACGAAGACACATGCAGGTCTTGGATGAATAATCTCTCCTCTTCAAATCCCAAAATTTTACTTAAAGAATCAAGTAGAGAGAAGGATAAAGACTTTCGGACATCTGAAAGAAAATAGGACAACTTTAAAACATGCCTTTTCTTGACATAATGACACTAACAAGTCTCACGAATAGCAAGAGTCCTTGGGTTTTGCAAGGAGATTAGAACCGCTTGGAAGGTGATGGAGTTAGAGAGAGAGAGAGAAAACGGAATAGCTGAAGTTTTGGACAATGAAGAATTTTCAAAAAGGGGAGGGGTATTTATATGGGGGCTTCTTGAGAAGGAATGGGCTGGCCTCTAAAGGCCCAAGCCCAAAATGTTTTTATTTTTCTAAATAATAAAACCCCACTAATTTACCTAAACAAAATAAATAGACAAAAAATTTTAAAGAAGAAACCACTCTTTAAATTAATTAGCAACTATATAAAAAAGAAATTGGAACTTTGGAATTTAAATATCGTCCTTATTTTATGCGAAACATTTCAAGACTATTTGGCATTGCTTAAACCAACTTGGTTAGCTACCGGCTGAAACATGATCTAACAACTAATCTTTGGAGATAAGCAAGATGATCTCAAATCATCGGGGCTAAATCCTAGAAAGACTTAGTTTTCAATAAAGGTCCCAAATTAAGGTACTGACCTGAAATCCCAAAAAGTAGGATTGTCACATATATCTCCTTTCAGTGATTATACTTATATTCTGTAAGTTCTGGACAATACTGTAATACTTGTAATATTTCCCATGTTTAATAAATTGAGTATTCCATGTACTTCACTGAAAAAGATCCCTGAAAAAAGTAATAGGGACACAAGTTTATGAGTTCCAATGTTACTCTTCGCATTCATTGACAGTCTATAAGTCAGTGAATAAGCGTTCACTTTCAGTTTCCGTACTTGCAATTTTCTTAGATATAACTTAAGAAAACTTCTCAAGCTGAGACTGACCAAACTGAAAAAGATGCTAAAATAGTAAAAAGGGATATACACTTTGTATATAACTTTTCCTTACTATTATTTGATAAGATAACCTTCTTTATGTTATCTTGTTATCATCAAATAGGGGGAGATTGTTGATCCTCTCTCTCAGTGATTTGATGATAATCTCTTTTCTCTTTCACGTTGTATTTGTGTTTCTGTATTTTCAGTTTCAGCCATCTTCACTGAGTATGTTCAGTGATCGCTGAAGAACTTGCATTGTAAATTTATCAGAGACAGCAATACTTCAAGAAGACAACACTCACACCAAAGAACCTTCAGCAAACGTCAAAGACTAAAACTGAAGATTAGAGACTGGCGAGTACGTGATCTGAAGCGGTATTCAGTGATTACAAGCCTGTCTACATATGTGTGAAGACTGCTCAAGCTTCAGCAAATGATGATGAGACCTTCAGGTCATTCCAGCATTCAGCGATCAAAGAAAGCTTGCTTAACACGATTGTTGTTGTCTTGTCCTTATGCACATAAAGGACAAAACCCATACCCTTACAAAAGTTGTACTGTACGGAGCCGACTAGTCGACTCTTTGTCCACCAACTTTAGGTAAGGATATCTGCTCTTGAATAGTGCTTTTGTACTATTCACTGTAGCAAAGTACAAGCCTTCCTCTTAAGGCTTGACACGTATTCTAAACCTACCATATTGCATTAAATGGACATTTAATGCACTGGGTATAAATAGAAGTGTTTCTTCTCCATACAGAGAGCGCGCATCTCTCTCTCTAACCTAATTCTTACTTCAAGCATCTTCTAGCTTAAGTAAAGGATCTTTCTTTTAGCAACTTCTTTTCTTGTAATTGCTAAAGCATTGTGTGTAACCAAAGATTGTTTAGATAGGTTTTTATTACCTTATCTTTTCGTAAATAATCTTGTAAAATCTGCATTGATCTTCTCTATCAATATATATTTTAAATTTGAAAATATTGTGTTTGTATTCATCCCCCCCTTCTACAAATTGTTTCTCTTCTTGTAGACCCTTACTGGACCAACATAAGTTCATTCTTCTCATTTGGTATAACAGTGACTCCACCCTTTTTGGGTACACATTGCACAAGACTGACACAGGTACTACTAGCAATAGGATAAATTATGCCAGCGTCAAGCCATTTTAAAATCTCTTTTTTGACAACCTCCTTCATGACAGGATTGAGTCTTCTTTGAGGCTCAACGGAGGTGAAACTTTTGTCTTCCAAAATAACTTTATGTTGACAAATGGTGGGACTTATCCCCTTGAGGTCAGCAATGGTCCATCCTATGGCCTTGGTATGAAGTTTCAACATGTCAACCAACTTATCTTCTTGGTCGGCTTCTAATGATGATGAAATAATGACTGGCAACTTCCCTGAATCTCCTAAAAAGGCATACTTCAAATGTGAGGGAAGTTGTTTAAACTCTAAATCTGGGGCAACATCTAAGGAAGGAACAAGAATCTTTCTATCCTTAGTTTCTAAAACTTCAAAAGCAGCAGATTCTTGTGGTGTTTCTATTTCCTCAAAATCTTCCTCTTCATCACTATCAGTCTCAGATAAACCTAAGATTTCCCCCAAACTTTTCTCTTGACACCAGGTTTCTATCAGACTCAAAGTAGAACATTCTTCTCTTTCCGCCGGGTACCTAAGGGAATTAAAAACATTAAAATTCACTTGTTGGTCTTGGMCTCTCATGGTTAATTCTCCCTTCTATACATCTATCAATGTTCTTCCAGTAGCTAGGAAAGGTCTCCCTAAAATGATGGGAATGTCCTTGTCAGCTTGAAAGTCTAGGATGATAAAATTGGTTGGGAAATTAAACTTATCAACCTGACTTATCAGCTAACTGTAGAGTTACAGTTGTAGGTCTAGCCTCACTTATGGCTAGGGTATTGAAGACAGATAAAGGCATCAGGTTTATGCTAGCACCTAAGTCACATAGAGCTTTTCCTATCTCTTTTCCTCCAATTGAACAAGGAATTGTAAAACTTCCAGGATCTTTCATCTTAGGAGGAATTTTACTGGACAACAAAGCACTGCAACCTTCAGTCAGAGCTACAGTCTCGTATTCAGTCAACTTTTTTCTTTTTGCTCAAAATGTCCTTTAAAAACTATGCATAACTTGGTATCTGCTCAATAGCTTCAACCAAGGGTATGTTTATGTGCAACTGTTTAAAAACATCAAGAAACTTTTTAAAATTATAATTCTTCCTTTTGATTCCTTAATCTTTGGGGATACGGAATATAAAGACTGACTACAATAGGAGACGTAGTCTTTTGAAGAGTTGGTACTGGAATCGGTTTCAAAACTGGTCTCACAATTGGTTCTGAGTTAGTTCTATCAGGGATTATAGGACTGGTCTGGTCTTTTATTGCGGGACTGTCACCAGATTGTGACACATCCACTACAACACTTTCTTTGGGAGTTTGAGTTGTCTTAGGTTCATCAGGAAATGGAAAATCTGATCTTTCTGGAATGGCCGTACTATCTATGGGCCTGATTATGGGTTGAGGCTCACTAGTACTCACAGGAATGGTAGTCACAAAATCTGGTACAGAGGTAATAGAATCTTGTTCTACACTTTTCTTTTCAATCTCTGCTTTGGTTGGTTCTTTTTGTTCTTTTTGGGTATTTTCTAAATAACTCTTTCCACTCCTTAACGTAACAACCTTAACATGCTCTTTCCCTTCCCTTTGAGGTATTTCTGTATCACTAGGTAGAGAAGCTACTGGTATTTTTCTTATCTCCAAAGCCATTTGTCCCATTTGAGTTTCGAGATTTTTAATTGAAGCTTGAGTTTGGGTTATAAAACCCTTCATCATTGCTTCCAAAGAAGTAGATGACTCAGCTAGCTGTTTGGGCTTGCTTTGGAAAGAAGACTGATGATTYTGRAAATTASCATGTTGATTATTATGATTGCCTTGATGCGCTTGCGAGTGAAAATTAGATTGGCCTTGTTGAAAATTTGACTGTCCTTGCAGCTGAAAATTAGATTGTCCTTGTGGCTGAAAATTGGACTGTCCTTGTGGCTTTTGCATTGGTGGGTTAAGAGCTGAACTATGCCACGAAAAATTTGGATAATTTCTCCATCCCGGATTATAAGTCTGTGAAAATGGTCCAGTCTTGTTGACATAATTTACATGCTCAGGATTTCCAGGACAATGATCAAAAGAGTGACCTTCACCACAGTACACGCATTGCACAAATTGAACATTGGAATTAAAGGTATTAGAATCAGATTGCACATGCGGGCTAGATGTTAAATTTGAAATTAGCTCAGTGATCTGAGCTGTTAATGCTGAAACAGCATCTACCTCATTTATTCCAGCTGTTTTATTCAGTGGCATTGCACGTAGGTCAGACCATTGTCTGTTATTATTAGAAATCTTTTCAAGTATGTCAAAACCTTCATTATAGGTACAAGCTGTGAAAGTTCCACCTGCAGTAGCATCGAGCATTTGTCTAGCAACGACATCTAAACCGTTGTAAAATGTCTCTAGCTGTATACAGTACGGAATGCCATGGTGAGGGCATTTTCTCAGCAGATCTTTATACCTTTCCCATGCATCAGGAACTGTTTCATCATCCAGTTGTCTAAAAGTACAGATTTCATT
>NC_037539.1:28173983-28189955 GCF_001531365.2 Cynara cardunculus var. scolymus
CCTGTGTACAGTTGAATTAAATTAGGAATAGCATACGCCATAATGCCACCATTTTTAGCATTTGCAAGACGAAAGATGTTTTGAGCCTCATCTTCATGTGGAATATTTGGTTCATTTCTAATTATACCTTCTCCGTCAATAAACACATTTTCAGCCATTGTTTCAGAGTTTAAAACTCGAAGAGCTCTTTGCACTCTTCTTCGTTGTCTAAAAGTTTGTTCAATATTTGGATCAAATGGAAAAAATTCACCGTGCGATAGCCTTGGCATACATGATGCGTTCACCAAAAGATGGTAGAAAAAATAACTTTTATAAACTTTATTTTAAAAAGAAAAACATGAGCATGCTATCCCCGGCAGCGGCGCCAAAAACTTGCTCGTCGGTTTATTCAACCTTAGATTTCAACACAAAAATAGAACTCGACGCAAGTATACACATTGAACTACTATCGTCTCGTAACAAGTAATAATGGTAAAGTACCAGATATCGTTCCCACAGAGATAGCTTATAAAGTTATTTCAAAAGTCCAGTTTATAAAAAACTAGATTCAGATGGCGAATCGAGTGATTTGATTTATCTAAAATTGGGAGGTTTAATTAACAACTAAAAAAATATCAATCTTAAATAGAAGCACAGGGTGCAACAGTTGATTAAGACATTAAACAAATGATTCAGCAAAAAGGTGACATAGCATTCCTGTCATAATTATCTAAAATCAATAAATGATTTTATATAACTATGACAGTATCAACTATCGGGTCAGACGGCCTCCCAAGAGTACACACCGGTCAACGTGCTATCGATACGATATCATTTATGTTAGACGTCGTGAATCCTAGCACAACACAGTGTTACCATCCTACACCGTAAGAGTATAGCGTTTGTCAGACACTAAAGCTATTTATAGCCTTCTCCTATTACCTTAGGTTTTGAAAGTCAATACATTTTTATACACAAAATTAGTTGTCAATTAATTTTAATGTAATCATCAAATGAAATATTAAGCACCTGAAACAAATAGTAGACTATAATGCTAATAAGACACCTTTGTACTTTCACATCGTCTTTTTCCCAAGCTAAGGCGTTTAGCCCATCATCGCTCGGTTTCTTCTCTTGAAGGATGTAAGGACTGAAAAATAAAGAACTAATACAGAAAAGTAAATTGCAGAAAGGAAATTACAAGAAATGGAAATACTGGAATTTAAAGTACTGAAAATTAAATGACTGAAAGTTAATTGCTGGAAATTAAATGATAGAAAAGTATATTGCAGTAAAGTAAAGACTGAAATGTAAAAGACTGAAATATAAAGGACTGAAATGTAAATTATTAATAACTAAATATTATTAATTAATATTAATCTAAGTAATGACGTAACAAGTACTTGAAATGAGATGGAGATGTGACATATGAAAGCATGGAAAGAAGAGTTTGACTTTGAGGAAACTTGCAAGACAAGTAACAAAACTTGCAGAACAAGTTACGTTACTAAGATCGAAAAGGTTACTTGAAAACTCTTAAAAACGGATTATTTAGTCTACGTAAATTAGTCGTGAACCACAAAGGATGAAATCCAATGTAAAGCAATAGAGATCGACTAATTCATAACTCATAACAAAAGTCAAAAACTGTAACGTAACTTGGAAATAAAAACAGAAACGAGATGAAGATTAAATACGAGCACTTGTATTAAACTTGAAAACGAAATCACACTTCCAAAATCGGTTCTTGGTTGGAGGCAAGAAAACCGAAAGCTTGGAACCGAAAACAATAATCTAGAGAGTAATTATTAGAAAGATTATAAAGATTAAATGGTGGAGAGCATGAAAAAGTGTTTTTTAACCGAGCCTTAAGCTTCTATTTATAGGCTAAGGGAGTTTGCTTAATGAGAGCCACTTAATAAGACAAAAGGCTCTTCAAAAATGGGCTTTGACCGGGCCCAAGGTCGTTGACCACGCATCCACTAAGGAGCAGCCCAAGAATTCTCGGCCCAGGCAAAAGTGCAGCTCACGGACAAGTACTACAGGATTCTACCACACTTGGTCCTATAGGACTGCTACAGGATTTGGCCCAAAAATCATCAAAAATCTGCATAAACAGATATGATATGATATATTACTACTAATATATGAAAATGACATAAAAAGACTCAACTAAGACACTAACGGGCAAATAAAACAAAGGAAAATGGTTAAGAAAATGATATAATAAGGTTAATAAATTAACACTTATCATTCATCAAGAAAATAGAAGTACTTAACAACATCAAAGTACGATCTATTAGAAGTGACCATGGTACTGAATTCAAAAATAGTACTATGGATAACTTATTTCTGGACAAGGGAATTTCTCACAACTTTTCTTCAGTGAACACTCCTCAGCAAAATGGGGTCGTTGAAAGGAGAAATCGAACAATCATAGAGGCTGCTCGATCAATGCTCAGCGAATCTCATTTCCCTACTCAATTCTGGGCTGAAGCTGTCAACACCGCTTGTTTCACTCAAAATCGGTTGCTAATCGTAAAGAGGTTCAAAAAGACAGCTTATGAACTTTTTCATGGAAGAAAGCCTTCTATTTGCTTTCTACACATCTTTGGTTGCACTTGTTATATTCTTAACAACCGTGACCAACTCGGAAAGTTCGACCCCAAAGCCGATGAAAGAATCTTTCTTGGATATTCTTCAGTATCCAAAGCCTTCAGAGTATTCAACAAACGAAGACAGACGATAGAAGAAACTATCCATGTCACCTTTGACAAATCTCAGTCAGTTAATTCAAAACCCATCTTAAATGATGATGATGAATTAGAAAACAGGATGTTCTCTCACTATGGACAACCTGAAGCTTCATTCAGCGTTCCTCTCAACACTGAAGCCCCTGAAGCTGAAGATGATCTGCTTATCATTCCAGTTGCAGCTAATCACTCCAACGCATTTTCTTCAGAGACCGTTGTTGTGCCCATTAGTTGTGTTCCTCCTTCTACTTCAAATACTGATCAATCAGTGAGAAATGCCTTCAACATCTGAACATGTTTCAATCATTGAATCTAAGGCTCCTTTAACAATTCTTCCTATTGCTAAAGACACTGCAGCTGAAGCCTCATCTTCTGCTCCTGAACATCCATACTCAGATGATAATCCTCTACCAGCTCAGCGATGGACTAAAGACCATCCAATTCATCAAATTCTTGGTGATCCAGATGCAGGTATCAAGACTCGTCGTGGTCTAGGTAACAATCTCCTTGTCAACTTTCTTTCTTTATTTGAACCCAAGAAAATCAATGATGCTATCTTAGACCCTAGTTGGGTCCTTGCCATGCAAGAGGAGCTCATTGAGTTTGATAGGAACAAAGTCTGGTACCTTGTCCCACGTCCTTCTAACAAAACAGTGATAGGCACCAAGTAGGTCTATCGTAACAGGTTGGATGAAGAAGGTGTGGTAACCCATAACAAGGCCCGACTTGTTGCTCAAGGTTATAGACAAGAAGAAGGGATCAACTATGACAAACCTTCGCACCAGTGGCTAGACTCAAAGCAGTTCAACTCGTCCTAGCCTTTGCTGCCCATAGAGACTTTAAAGTCAACCAAATGGATGTAAAGAGCGTTTTCCTTAATGGAAAACTTGAAGAGGAAGTTTATATTGAACAACCTCTAGGGTTTCTTGACCCTAAGTATCCAAACCATGTCTATCGTTTGATTAAGGCTCTTTATGGGTTAAAACAGGCTCCTCGTGCCTGGTATGATACCCTTTCCTCGTTTCTCATCTCCGAGAAAATTTGTACGTGGAAAGATTGACCAGGCCTTATTTCTTAGGAAAGTATAAGGTCACATCATTCTAGTCCAAATTTATGTCGATGATATTATTTTTGGTTCCACTAATCCCTCTTTATGTTTTCGATTCGCTGATCACATTAAAAAAAAAAATACCAGATGAGCATGAAAAAAGATATTTGCAGAAAAATATTCCAAAGAAGGAAACCTCCAGGTGTGTAAGCTTGGATCCAGTATTCTGGATCACAAGCTGAGGGAAAGGGACATTGCACTTTCTTCTATAGTGCCCTTCTGTGAGTCCACAATATGATCAATCTTCAGATATCTTCATTAATTTATGGCAATCTCCATGATAAACATCAAGAACACTAGAAGGAGAATTGAGAGAAAAAGTCAACAAGTCTAAGTCTATTAACTCTCTCAATATGTACGTAATATTACAATGAAGCTCTTCATTTACTCTTTATTAAAATTACTAGAAGACAAATGCTTATATAGGGTCAAACAAAGAACCTTCTAGTCAAAGTCAACATGACTTACAAAGTCAAACACGCTAACTTTACAATTATAGACAATCATAGAATTTCAAGACGAATAAAATTTAACACTGAAATTTAGTCCTAACATTCTCCCCTTTTGTATTCAGGTGTGAAAGAATTTGCGCACTTTGAGTCTCATTTGAAATTTGACGCTTTAAGCTCTTTATGACTTCTTAAAATCTTCAAAAACAATCTTCTAACTTTCTCTGCTTTAAGATCTAATCTTCTGTTGAGAAAATCTTCTAACATTCTCCCCTTGAATGCAGAATAGAAATGATCTTCTCTTTTACAATGAAGAATAATGTTGGGTCTGAAAAACTCATCGTTCCCTCGAGCCGGTCAAATTCGCGATTCTCAAACCCAACGCTCCTGTAGCAATGCAAGAGCATCCCACATCGGTGAGGCTAGGGGGATTCGGCTTCCTTATAAGGAAGTGGGAGTCTTACTCCTACCAGTGACGCGTTTTAAAGACGTGAGGGGTTGGTCAAACCCAAAGCGGACAATATCACGTGGGCGGTTCCCTAGATCGGTCCAACAATTGGTATCAGAGCTAAGGCTGCACCAATGTGGGAGGGGAATGTTGGGTCCGAAAAACTCATCGTTCCCTCGAGCTGGTCAAATCCGCGATTCTTAAACCCAACGCTCCTGTAGCAATGCAGGAGCATCCCACATCGGTGAGGCTAGGGCGATTCAGCTTCCTTATAAGGAAGTGGGAGTCTTACTCCTACCAGTGACGCGTTTTAAAGCCATGAGGGGTTGGTCAAACCCAAAGCAGACAATATCACGTGGGCGGTTCCCTAGATCGGTCCAACAAATAATATCAGCAACAAACTTCAGAAATGATCTTCAAGATATGATCTTCAAAGAATCTTCTTCACATAACGAATTACAAACATTCACCCCATAAACAAATTTCTTCACATAAAAGTTCACAAATATTCTCTCCCAAAATTAAACATTCTTTTCGTTGAGAAATCTCTATCAGTAAACTTTTGTAAAGATGAGATCTTCACATTCAACATCTCTCAAACAATATAGCACAGGAATAATCTTCAGTGACACTCCTTTGAGTCTTTTGCCGGCTCTCCCAAAATGAATGAAATTATCAACGAAAGTCGTCAATTCATAAAATTTTAAGCAGATCTTTTCAAATCCACTTGTATAATCTTTTCAGATTAAGAGGATGGAAAAATAACAACCAATTTCAACTTATGAAATTGTTTTCAATCTTATAAAAAGATTGGTCTGTGAATATAACAAATATACTCAGTACAACGGATATACTTCATATATGAGACTTTATGAGGTTCATCTCACCAGGTCTTCCATTCAATCATCGATATCTTATAAAAGTATATCTATGAATATTTCCGCAAAATAACATATAAATTGCAAAATCTGGTAGTGTAGAAAGATAAAGCAACATATGCTTTTGTTTAGGCTCAAAAATATAAATCGTGTTCACTACACAAATTCATCGGACTCAAATGTGATCAAAAAGACTTGAAGGGGGGGACATATATCCTACTTTTTCAATATCAACTTTCTCCGAATGAGAAACTGATAGATTGTGAGATGCGTGTCCCAAGTGTTATTGCAACACTTATCTGTTAAGAGATAAATGAGTAGCTGGTGGAGTTGTGACAAGAATAGGCTTGGGCTTTGCCTTTTTCAATATTTGTCTCGAAAGAATTGAGAACTAATAGATTATGTGGTATGCCCGAAATTTAGAAGTTTGGAACAGGATTCTTGTAATCTTTTAATCCTGACATAACTCTCGTCAATTCTTTTGGCTCATAACAACTACCCCTCTCTTTTTCATTTTAACACAAACCCTTTTTGAGTTCAAGCTCACTCAGATATGGTTGTCCTTTTGGGTAGGTTTGTCGATTTTGACATTTCATAGAGGTATATTTGTAAAGCACCCAGTCCCTCCTACATTAGCAGTATGCTCACATGATCACAAACAGTTGATCAAAAATATTATTGTTATAAAGCACAATGATCAGATAAAATTGATCAAGAAGAATATAGCGTTTAAGCACAAACAATCAAAGATTGATGTAACGACAATCAGATTATTCAGAATGTGAGAGAAACGAATGAAGATCTGTAAGAACAAGTTTACATATTCTGATATTCAAAGAATCACAAATGTATATCAATCAAGGAAAAAAAATTATCAGAAAAACAACCTTTGATTACAAACGAGTGTATTATCACCGAAAATGATTATTATATAAGAGATGTGATAATAACAGTTTCAAGAATAGCTGAAACATGTATTGGAGTTATGTACGATGAGAAATTACACAAGTAAAATCTCAAGAAATACCTGCGTAGAAAATGTACTCGTTTCAGAAAATAGTTCCATTATCCAAAAACTTTTAATGAAAGTTTCTAGAGACTCCCCCTAGAAAATAGATTTAAGTAATGATTCATTTCAGCTCAAAATAAACAAAAATGAAACCATTTTAGCATGGGTCCTGAACTGAGTTGTTCAGAAGCCATATTTATTAAAACACGGGTCCTAAACTGAATATTTAGAAACCTTGTTTGGACAGTATACAAACTCCCCCTGCATTAGTGCATCATAATCATGATTTTCTGATCAACGCGATAATGACACACCTGCAAAATCAGATCAAACGGATTTTGGTACCCAAACGAACTTGGGTCCTTCTTTGTTAGTACTAGGTTGTGGGATGTTGGAACTTCCAAACCATCTATTCTTATTAGATATTTTCTTTTTCGCACTTTTAACATGTTGATCATATATGCAATATGATCCATACAAGTTATTATTATCAAACCTGTTATGACTCTTCCAGCTCTTCTGATATCTGTTGTCTCCAGTCCACCTATTGTACCTCCTCCTATTCACAAAATCAGTGGTTTTGCATGTGGAGCACGTGACCCTTCTTTTGCTAGGATTTATCATATCATTAGTAGATCTCACAACACAAGGAAGAACATTGTTAGTAACAACAGAGTTACGAGATAAAACAGATTCAGCTTTATTTACCCAAACATTTTTAACTTTAGAAGAATAATTGGGTGATACGATGACATACCCGTGATAGTATTGATTAGAAGAACGAGAATGGTTCTTAGAAACAGTTGATTTAGGACTGCTTGAACAACTGTTAAATTTAGAACAGTCATAAAAGCTTGTTTTATACTGTGAAGGAGAACCAGTTGAGCTTTGAGCGCTTGAAAAGTCTAACTTTCTTTAAAAGATGGTCCCTTTCATCAGCAACTAAATCATACTTCTCTTTAAGTTCAATTCTCATTTTCAATTCAGTTTCAAGTTCTGTCTTAAGATCATACTTTCTTAGAAGTATCCAGGAGTTTACCTTCTAACTCCTTCTTCAGCTTTTCAAACATCTTCTTCTCTTTATCAAACTCTCGTCTCTCTTCATCTGAGCTGTTCTTTTCATTCTTAGAAACAATGTCGAGCCATTTTTTCTTTTCTGCAAGCTCTTTGGCAATTGCTGCATTTTTCTTTGTAGTATTTATCTTTTCAAGAACAAACAGCTTCTTCTCTTCATCCAAAGCTTTCTGCTTTTGAGCAATGCAGTCAGATAGTTCCAGATTCTTGCTCAGATATTCTTTTCTGATCTCTTTCTTGTCTTTATCAATCTTGGCTCGTTCCAAGATGATTAGTTGCTCAAAATCGGAAATTTGATTTAAAAGCATTTTGGAGTTCAGCTCTAAAGAGTTGATCTTATTCTCAAAAGATATACGTTCATAATCAAATATTTTCTCTAATTCAATCATTTTTTTCTTTTCTTTTTCAAAAACTATCTTTTCAGTACTTAAACTCATTTCAACTTCCAAAACCTTTTTTGTTCTAATTCCAGTAACTTCCTTATCTCAATCAAATCATTCTCAGACTTATGCAATTTCTCATTGAAATTTTCAGTCTCAGTATGTTTCCTTGGAGAATTCCTCTCAGCATGCAATGCACTTTTAACTTCTTGAAGTTTATTAAACAGATCTTTATTTGATATACTCCAAGTTTTAATTCTTCATCACACTCTTTTCTTACATCATCCAAAGATTTCTCAAGTTTGCTAATCCAAAACTGGGAATCATTCTCAACTTGTTCTATGGCTTCTTTATGCTCCTTTTGTAAGTCTTTAATGAATTCCTTATTTGCATGATTTTCACAAAATACTTCCACGTATTTTTCTTTTTGTTCTTTTAGTTCATTCTCCAATTTAGAAACTTTTCCTTCCAGCTCCTTATTCTCCTTCTCAAATAATGATGTCATTTAAAATTCAAGATTGATCAAAGAATCTTATGCAATGAATGAAATCAGTCAAAAAATAAAAACCAATAAAATCTTTCAGAATAAAATCAGTAAGCTCAAAAATATCAGAAAAATTCAAAAACTATTTAGAAATCAGAAAATCAGCGAAAACAGTAAAAAAATCAGTAAAACAGTCAAAACTAGTGAAAACATTTAAAAAAACTGTTAAAAACAGTCAAAAACGGTTAAAACTGATCAAAAATAGTTTACGCGACACAAAACAGATAAAACAGATCAAATCAGTTAGAACAATTCAAAACAATTAAAATCTTCAAACGATGAAAACCCAGATAAAAGCTGATAAAAAAATAAAACTTTATTCAAAATCGGACACAAAATGAAAATTGGCTAAGTTTGATGCGAAATCCGAATAACAAATCGAGAGGTTGGCCGAGGAATGTGAAATCTGGACAAGGCAGTGTCCGGATTTGGCTTCGAGAAATTCAAGTAGCGACTAAGAGGGTTACCGAGACAAATGCAATCCGGACACGGGAAAAACAATCGCTACCGAGGATGGTATAAACCGGTCACGAGGATTACCGTGTTGGGGTGATCGTTGGCCGAGAAACACACAATCCGGACAAGGCAATGTCCGGATTAGGATGCGGGAAAAACACAGATCGCGACTAAGTGTTTGTCCGAGGAAGGTATCCGGATGATGCGTGTGAGTGGCTAAGTCTTGGCCGAGAAAACTAAGTCGGACACGAGGAAACTAAGTCGGACACGAGGAAACCAATCCGGACAAGGCTGTGTCAAGGTATGGATGCGAGAAATTCAAGATCGTGACTAAGGCAGAACAAGGATAAGAGGCGTGTGAGGTTCTTGAATACGGTCACACCTATGACCGATTTACAGCCAAGTCCGATCGAGTCTTTGAACGATTTAGCCAAGTACGGACATGGTTATTTCCGGATTATAGCAAACATAGATTATAGACCAAGTGTTTTGAGCGATGAATGGCAAACTTGTGAGCGATTTAGGCTAGAAGAAATGGTGAAGAATAGTATCCGGATAACATTGTGAAAAAGGATGGCCAAAATTGGATAGACCTATATGCGATTTAGAGGTAGAATCCGGCTAAAACATGTCTAAAACACAAATTTTTCACCAAGAAAATGGATCAAACACTGACTTTTTAATGAGATTTTCAAGAACACAAAAAAAAAATTAAAATACACAAATTTGATCAAAAAATTTGAAAACTAATGATCAAAACTTGAAAACTAATGATCAAAACACAAATTTTTGTAAATAACAAAGATTCAAAGGTAATTACACACACACTGATCATCTTTTTAACACCAAAACTCAGAAATTTGAAAAAATTTGGATCAAAGTATTGAAAATTTTTAAGAACACTTTGAGAAAGGATGAACAGTAGAAGAAATTCCAGAAAATCTTCAAAAATTTATCAAATTGGTGATTTCTTCTTCTTAATTTCTCTGCATAACCTGCTCTGTTACCAAATGTGAGTCCACAATATGATCAATCTTCAGATATCTTCATTAATCTATGGCAATCTCCATGATAAACATCAAGAACACTAGAAGGAGAATTGAGAGGAAAAGTCAACAAGTGAAAGTCTATTAACTCTCTCAATATGTACGTAATATTACAATGAAGCTCTTCACTTACTCTCTACTAAAATCACTAGAAGACAAATGCTTATATAGGGTCAAACAAAGAACCTTCTAGTCAAAGTCAACATGACTTACAAAGTCAAACACACTAACTTTACAATTATAGACAATCATAGAATTTCAAGACGATACAATTTAACACTGAAATTCAGTCCTAACACCTTCTCTCCCTCTTCTCCTCCGGTGTTCAAGACAAAGGAAAACCCCCCTGCGTCTAGCCCAGCCATCAAAACCTCCTCAAACGACCCTCTCAAACAACTCTTGGTTCTCCTCAGAGAGCCAAGAAGGCCAAAAAGAGGATAGTCACATCTCTGGCTGAGACCTCTCAACAGGTTTCAGCTATTGAAACTATCCTTATCCCCGAGGCACCTTCAGCTACCCTCCCTAACTCTTCAGGGATCTCTCCAATCATTGTCATATCAGTGGCACCTACCTCAACCGCCTCAGTAAACTAAATCACTGAAGGTGTGAATATCAGCGCCGCCACCGCTGAACACCCACCTCTCTTTTCGGCCGTTTTCTCTTCTACTCCTTCTTTGGACGCTACACGTGTTTATGACTCATCAATGAATGTCCTACCTGACGATGAAACACACCACTGGACCTGAGGCTGCTCCTTTCGAGGCTCCTCAGCATACAGATGCTCATTCTCTCGAGGGTATCATTAAGCAAGCCGGTGTTAATTCTTTATATGTCACTGATGACCCCTCAGGTATTCCATCTTCCTACCCCTTCAGTTCTTTTAACCTCGAGCTTCTATCTGCTCATTCTCCATCTCTTGCATGTCCTTTTGCACCTCAGCGTATGGACGAAGAAGAAGACGAGGACGAAGAGAAGAGAAGGAAGAAGACGGGGACTACGACGATGACGATGAAGATTATGACATGGCCTCTAATGTCAAGCTTCTCCTCCCAGCCGTAGATACCGTCTTCTACAAGATGTCTAAAGTTCATCGAGAAATACCTTGCAAGGCAGATCTTGATGCGGACCTCTCAGTTGTCAAAGCTGATGTTCAAGAAGTAAGGAGTCAACTCTCGACTCTTCATGGGGCTGTTCGAGCCAACGCTGAAGCCATCGTTGTTCTATCCAGCAGGGCTGTTGACGCTCAGGCTTAGTCTCTCCAGCAGACAAAGCTTCTTCAGCAGATCGTGGATGTTGTCCGTCAACCAGCACCAGTGATCCCACCTTCTTTCACTGTTGATGACCGTGTTCAGCTTAATGAGACGTATGAAGCAACGACAACTCTAGCTAGCGCTCTGTCGCAACTAGAGGAAATGATGGTTCTCTAGCATCAGCGCTTGGACAAACTCTCTTACCTATACTCTCAAGTCTTAGCCAGAGAGGGGGAGATGAGGTCCAACCTTGAAGCTAAATCTGAAGCTCCTAGAGCTGAAGCTAAAGCTCAGATTGCTCAAGCAATTCCAACCTCCGATGAAGCTGTTATAGCTAAGGAAGTTAATGTCATCCCTAGAAATGATGATATTCCCATCACCTCTGCACCTGTTGCTGGTGATGATGATGATGATAAAGATGACGAACCTGACCTTCCTGACTCCGGTATGAAAATGATGATGATGAAGATGACGAACCTGACCTTCCAGACTCCTGCAGTGACCTGGATGGTGATGATGACGACGATGATAAAGATGACTTCACCATTCAGTATCAACGACCAACAATCGCCACCAAAGGAGTCGCCCTCAGGGAAGAAGAGTCCGCTTCATCAAAGAACCATGACCTTAAGTCGAAAGGCAAAGGTGTCGCTGAAGAAGGGAACCTGAAGGTACTTTTCAAAAACCCTCAACCCTTATTTGAAGACTTTACTCTAAGGTAATGGCCACTTCACTATATCAACTTCAAATTCCCTCTACTACCTGCGCTCGACTGGAGTGGGTCCCTGAAAACCCTGTCTCCAGTGCTCCTACCGACCAGCAGATGACTCAGCTAAAGGAGTCACTCGACCAGACTAGAGTAAAAATCCCCTTTCGTACCTCTAGTGGTGGTGAGTTTGACTTTCTTTCAGAAGTTGAAAGACTCGAGGCATTAAGGGCTGAAGAAGAGCTAGAGCTTCAGAAGAAGCAGACTGAAGACAACCTAAAGCTTGCAAGTCACTAGCTGAAAAGATTCTCCCAAAAAGAAAGTCCAAAAAGAAGGTGAACGTTGTCCAAGCCCAAGTTAAGTTACTTTCTCTTGCAAAAGCTGAGCACGAGAAAAACTTGAAGCTAGCTGAGCGGGACAAGCGCTGGAGCGAAGCAAAGCTGAAGAAGAGAATTAATCCTCACCCGATCAAGAGCATCAGCATCAGCATCAGCGGATGATCCAAAGACGATGGAACTCTTGTCTCAATGCTCATCACCAGGGACAATCTCGATGTCATCACCGAGTACCCTTCCTACCTTGGCCACTATGGATACAGCGAATGGCTGGAGATCAAGCAAGCCATTCAGCAATCCAAGTCTAGACATAAGCCGATTATCAAAGACATCATCAATGATCTCATCAAATGGATGTCCAGGTATGTCGTAGTCCTTGACAGGCCATCTCTGAAAAAGGGAGTAAGAAAGAAAAGACCCTCTAGTCCTAATGATGGACTATCCCTGAGGAACGAACATGAAACAAGGTTCTCCTTAGATGAAGTCTTGAAGGAATACGAGAGTATAGACATTTCTATGCCGAATCTTGATCTGCCAGAGAAGGGTCCTTATATACCCAACTCTATGCACTTCAAACCTGAGTTAGAAGTTATATTCCTTGACTATGAAGGTGAAGTGAAATTTCAGAGAATGTCTGAGTTACATCTATGCCTAATGGGACATCTGGTTTATCTAATCTTCTGGGTAGATGATAGCTTGCAAGGAAAAGCGATGGACCGAAAGATACGAAGAGAATTCCTACGTCGAAAGAAATTTGGATAAGATGTACCTGGCTACATTAATCTAAACACCCTAGACTAGCTTATTTTTCTTTGTAATATTGTTCACATTTTCTTTTGTAATCTACTTACTATGTCTACTTTTAGTGATTAATCTTATAGTCTGTAAGTTTTAGACATGTACTGAACATCTTGTAATATTTCCAATGAATATAATATAAGTGTTTCTTGTACCTCACTGAAAAAGACCCCTGAAAAAAGTAATAGGAACACAAGTCTATGAGTTCCAGTGTTACTTTTCACATTACCTGACAATCTATAAGTCAGTGAATAAGCTTTCAGTTTCAGTTTCTATTCTTGTAACTTTTCTTAAATGTAACTTAAGAAAATTCTCCAAGTAATGACTGACTCACTAAAAAAAGATCCCAAAATAGTTAAAAGAGACACGTACTTCATGTGTTACTTTTCCTTTTTTATTTTTTTGTAAGGGTGTCCGGGCCAACGCCCGACTAATCCCCGGCAATTTTGGGGGCTAAACATGGCCCCACTTAAATGTCGCCAACACTCCCCTCCCAGGGCTTGAACTTGGGTTCATGACTATGCCATGCCCAAGCCTTTACCACTAGGCTGGAAGGTCTTTGACTGTGTTACTTTTCCTTACTATTATTTGATGAGACAACTTTCTTTATTTTGTCTTGTTACCATCAAATAGGGGAAGATTGTTTATCCTCTCTCTCACTTGATTTGATGATAATCCCTTTTATCCAATGCGAAGTATTTATGTTTCTATCTTTCAGTTCCAGCGATCATCACTGAGCCTATTTAGTGATAGCTGAAGAACTTGTATTGTAAATCCAATCAGCAACAGTAATACTTCATGAAGACAAAACTCACACCAAAGAACCTTCAGCGAAAGTCGAATACTGAAACTGAAGATTAGAAACTAGCGAGTACGTGATCTGAAGCGGTATTCAGTGATTACAACCTTGTCTACATATGTGTGAAGACTGCCCAAGCCTCGGCGAATGCTGAAGAGACCTCCAGGTTATTCCAGCATTCAGCGATCAAAAGAAGCTTGTTGAGCACGATTGATTTTGTCTTGTCCTTACACACACAAAGGACAAACCCATACCCTTTCTAAGAGTTAGTACGGTACGAAGCCGACTAGTTGACTCTATTACCCACCAACTTTGTGAAAGGATGTTTGCTCATGAATAGGCTTTTGTACTACTCACTGTAGCAAAGGACAAGTCTTCTCCTTAAGGCTTGACACGCGTTCTAACCCTACTACGTTGCATTAAATGTGCATTTAATGCAATGGATATAAAATAGATGTGTTCTATCTCCATGCAGAGATATATACTCTTAACCCTTACTCGGAGCTTTCTTATGCTTAAGTAAAAGAACACACACATCTAAGAATAAATACGCTCATCTTCAAGAGCAAGTTAGAATCTCTTTCATTGTATTATAAACAAGTTCTCTCCCAGATAAAACTTACTTTCTTCTATTTCTTTAACAGCAAATCTTTTCTTTATTTGCTAAGATTTAGTGTGTAAACTTTAGATTGTTTAGATAGGTTTTTCTTACCTTATCTTTCTGCAAACAATCTTGTAAAATATGTATTGATCCTTCTTTATTGATATATATTTTATATTTGAAAAGTTTATGTGTTTGTTTTCACCCCACCCCCCCCCCTTTCTACAAACTATTGTACACATCTTGTAGACCCTAACGGGACCAACAATAACTCTATTATAATGAAATAAAAGTTTAAGATATGAAGTTTCTTTCATTCACTTGTACTAAGGATAAAGGACAATACCCCCAGGAACGGGATGTCATAGTGAGTATGTGGAAAAGTGTTTGGAAGAGTGGGTCATATGGTCGGTGGCTCCCGAATCCATGATCCAAGAGTATTTTAAGGGTAGATCTGAGACATTAAATCCAAACTGAATAGGCTAATGAACGAATACCTCAGGGAAATAGGGAGCCAGAAGGGTTTTTTAGAGTGTTGAAAAATGATCTTAGCTTCACAACTTCTTCCTGGTTAAGGCTAGTTGTTTCTTGTTTGCCTTCTTGTTTCAAATCGACAATAACATGAGCTTGTGCTTTGTCCCATATTGATGCAGTTTTCTGCCCCGAATTATGATTTGGAGGCTTGCCATGTATCTTCCAACAATTTTCCTTGGTGTGACGTACCTTTTTTCAATAAGTACACCATAGTCCATCTCAATTCTGAGCCCTAGGCCGATCATTCTTTCCAGATCCAGATTTGTAAGTAGTTCGCCTTTCCATTCTCCCTGCTCCGATCTTGACATTTTCAGGCCATTAGCTAGAAAGGACTCAAGCATTAAGATCCTTCTACTCTCCTCGCTTTTGATTATGAGCATCACTTCATTAAGCATGGAAGTTTTGGTTTTTCAAGAATTTGGATCCTTACTTGATCAAACTCAGAGTTCAATCCTACTAGAAAATCATACACCCTGTCTTGTTAATGAAGTCCTTGAGTATTGCTGTAACACCCCCACTCCATACATTGCATATAATACATATATTATACATAGAATACATGTCTTCTCCCACATAGGTCCATAATACATAAGTCTTTAATGTAAAATATGCAACCCAAAAATTTCAAAAGTACATGTTCTTGCATCCTAGCATCTATGCTTCCAAAAACAGCTAAGCACATAGGGAAGTAATCCATATAATGCTCTTTCCCTTATTATCTTTACCTGCACACATATTTTGAAAACACGAAATGAGGGTTAGACATGAATGTCTAGTGAGGTTCCCTTTTATGTAATGCAGGGTGAAGATCACCAAAACATTTAT
>NC_037539.1:28191270-28192742 GCF_001531365.2 Cynara cardunculus var. scolymus
TGTATAATCAACAGTATTTTTAAAACTCACAGTTTATAATCAACGGTAGTTTAAAAACTCACAGTTTATAATCAACGGTAGTTTAAAAACTCACCTTAACAATCACAGATTGTAGTTTTAAAACTCACAGCAAATTACAAGCTCTTCAAACAACTTTGAACMAAAGATTTGTTCAAGAACACTTCTCACCGCCACAACACTCTTTTTCTCTTTCAACAGATTTTTCTTCAAATGAAATGATAAGATCGAATCTTATCTTTTTATTTCTTTAAATACTCCCACTATGGCGGTGAAGATTATTTTAATTATAAAACTCATAGGCGATGAAAGCTTTAACCAATAGTTTTAACCTTGGGTGGTGGGTTTTTCATTATAAAATTCATGATTTTTTTAACCATGAAGGTATAAGTTTTTAAATAATATAATAATGTTTCCACCAGAATATCTTATCACAAATAGGCATCACCTCATGTATGCTTCACACCACATGCATACATGTATAAATTACATACAWATCATGCCATCTTTTCACATATATGCATGCACAATATCATGTTCACTTTTCACATATATAGTTCATGCATTTCTACTTAGACATGCATATTTCACGTAATCCACATAACGAACACGTATAAATTACCTCAACCCAGGTTGTCTCAAACCTGGTTATAACATTTTTTCCCCCTTAAAAGAATTTCGTCCCGGAATTCATTTATTCAAATAACCACAGATATTGGGTTTTCATATCAGATTCTAATTCCCAAGTTGCTTCTGAACCCTTATGAAAATGCCACTACACTTTTACTAAACTGATCTCCTTGTTTCTCAATACTCTGGTCTTTCTGTTAGTTACTGCATCTGGTGTTTCGATAAAACTCAGTTTATTGTCGAGTTTAATCTCAGGGAGTGGTATTGCTAAGCTTAAGTCTGCCAAACATTTGCGTAGATTTGATACATGAAAGGTGTTGTGAATTAAGCGGAGTTCTTCTGGTAATTCAAACTGATAAGCTACCGGTCCAATTCTTTTGTAGATTCTGAATGGTCCAATATACCTTGGACTAAGCTTACCTTTCTTCCCAAATCTCATAACACCTTTCCATGGAGATACCTTTAACATTATAAAGTCACCTACGTTAAATTCAATCGGTTTTCTTCGTTTGTCGGCATAGCTTTTCTGTCGATCCTGGGAAATTTTGATTTTTGCTAGAATCTGGTCAATCTTTTCAGACGTTACTTGCACAATCTCGGGACCTATCAACTATTTTTCACCTACCTCATTCCAACACAGTGTTCGACATTTTCTTCCATATAGGACTTCATAAGGTGCCGCTTGGATGCTGGAGTGATAACTATTATTGTAGGAAAATTCTATCAACGGCAAATGTTCTTCCCATGATCCCCTGAAGTCGATGACACAAGATCTCAACATGTCTTCGAGAGTTTGCATGGTTTTTTCACTTTGTCCATCTGTT
>NC_037539.1:28193047-28194580 GCF_001531365.2 Cynara cardunculus var. scolymus
GATGGATGGAATAACGGGACTTGTGGCTTTCATTTAGGATGGTTTCTCGTGTATTCCCATAATTTGGTACCCATATTCGACCTTGGAAACATAATATTTCTTCCCCATTCGGCTTCATGATGGAAATTATCTTACCCACTTTTTCTGATTTCTTGTTTTCTTCCTTGACGGCCTCTGTTAGGCATCTCTGTATTTTCTTATGCAAATCTGGGTTTAAACTTATTTTCATCGCCACTGCCTTGATAGTTCCACTTCTCTCTTTACGACTCAGAGCATCGGCTACAACATTAGCCTTTCTTGGGTGATACAAAATTTCACAGTCATAGTCATTAACTAATTCAATCCATCATCGATGACTCATATTCAGATCTTTCTGGTTGAACAAGTGTTGTAGGCTTTTGTGATCTGAATAAATTTTACACTTCGTTCCCAATAGGTAATACCTTCAAATCTTTAAAGCAAAAACCACAGCCGCCAATTCCATGTCATGAGTTGGATAGTGCTTTTCATGATCTTTTAATTGTCGAGATGCATATGATATGACTTTCCGTTTTTGCATCAAGACACAGCCTAAACCCAACTTTGATGCATCACTATATACAACAAAGTCTTCAGTTCCATCGGGTAATGATAGTAGCGGAGCACTGCAAAGATGATHTTTTAATAACTGAAAGGCTTTCTGCTGTTCTTCTTCCCACTGAAATTTAACATTCTTTCGAGTTAATTTCGTCAAAGGCACGACTATTTTAGAGAAATCTTGAATAAACTTGCGGTAATAGACTGCCAATCCCAAGAAACTTCGAATTTCAGATGGTGTTTTCGGTGCCTCCCATTTTGCAACGGCTTCAATCTTTGCTGGATCTACCTTTACTCCATCCTCAGATATAACATGCCCCAAAAACTGGACTTCTCTTAGCCAAAATTCACACTTTGATAGTTTAGCATACAGTTTTTCTCTTTTCAAAAGCTTAAGGATCAATCAAAGATGTTTTGCATGCTCTTCTTGGGTTTTGGAGTATATAAAAATATCATCGATAAATACAATGACAAATTTATCGAGGTATTCACTACATATCGATTCATCAGATCCATGAAAGCTACAGGTGTGTTAGTCAAACCAAATGGCATAACCAAGAATTCATGGTGCCCGTACCTGGTTCAAAATGTTGTTTTTGCTATATCACCTTCTTTGACTTTCAACTGATGGTATCCTGATCGCAAATCAATCTTTGAGAAGTAACTAGCTCCTACTAGTTAATCAAACAAATCATCGATCCTGGGCAATGGATATTTGTTCTTTATGGTCAATTTGTTTAACTCTCGATAATCAATACACATACGCTTAGTGCCATCTTTCTTTTTCACAAACAGAACTGGAGCTCCCTATGGTGAAGTACTTGGCCTGATAAATCATTTGTCTGACAAATCCTTTAATTGTGTAACCAGTTCTTTTAATTCTGATGGAGCTAATCTGTACGGTGTTTTTGCTACAGGTGCTGCTCCAGGTATTAAATCAATCCTAAATTCAATAAC
>NC_037539.1:28195344-28207839 GCF_001531365.2 Cynara cardunculus var. scolymus
TCCTTTCATTGAATCTTTGTATGGACCTGTTTCCATGCTTTACAACTTTTGGTCATTTGTATCTGGTTGATGGACCTTCCCATTTCCTCTTTTCTATTGTTTTCCCTTCTTCTTGTCTGTTCTTGTTTCTTTCTGTTGCCTCCGCTGCATCAACGGTCAATGAAAATGTAGCCGGATTCATGGCTATGACAAATTCTCGGATTGATGGTTTAAATCCCCAAATATACCTTTCCACTTTTCTAGATTCTGAGGAAATATAATGTTCTGCAGATCTTGAATATTCAATGAATTTCTCTGTATATTCCCTTACAGTTCTGTTTCCTTGTTCCAATTTTAGAAAGTCTTCTTCCATTTGTCTAATAGAAGCTTTTGGGCAAAATTGCTCCTTGAATCTGTTGACAAACTCTAGCCATGTCATAGTTTGCAAAATATATGTTCTGGCTAAGGATTCTATGTGACATCCGTTATTTTTGGAGTGTCAGGTTAGCACCTTTATAGGGTTTCTATATTTAGAATTATATTTTACTAGGATCTAGTCATGTTGATTAGAATTCATCTGGCTTAGGTCCCAAAATATAGTTCAGAAAAACCTTGTTCCGACGGGTAACTAATAAAGTTAACTTATGTAATGCCAAATATATTAAAAATGCTCCAAATATAATAAAGTTGATATTATAAGTCCAAATTAAAATACAAAAGTTACATTTGAATGTCCAAATAATTTTACCAAAAAGGTGGAGCTTTGATTTAATAATGTTATTTTTATCAATGTTTGGCAAATTGCATTTTTGGTTATAAATTTAAATGRGCCTTATTTTGTTTAAAAGAAAAATAAATTTTTTTATTGGACTTGGACCTTAAGAGGCCAGCCCATTTCCTTTCTTTAAACCCACATATAAATACCCCACATTCTTTGAAAACTCTCATTTTGCAAAAATCTTTCCTCTCCCTAATCTCTCTTTCTCTCTCTAAATCAAACCCCTCCCGCCAAGTTCATCTTCAAGCATCATTAAAGATCTGTCATTCTTGAAGAATATTCAAGATTTCAAGCAAAAGGTATTAGATTAGTTATCTTACCTTTATATAATAACAAAGATTCTTATTTTTCTACATCTACTTCTCGTTCTTGTAATTAAAATTTCTGGTGAATTCAAAAAGGGGAGATTGTACATCAAAGACATGAAAATGTCTTCAAAATGATGATAATCTATGATCCACGAACTTTGAACTCAATGAAAGTAGGATAAAACCTCATTGCATGTAGAAGTTAATCATTAAAAGATGTATTTTGAAAACTGACAAAATCTTGCATGCATCTTAAATCGGTCATATCTTCTTCAAAACTCATTGAAAATGAGTGATTCTTTTTCTGGAAGTTAGCCTTATGTATTAGCTTTAAAATAAAGTTAAAATCACTGAAAAATCCCAAAATGGTCGTCACTCGAAGAGTGTGCAATCTGTTTTGGGGACTGTGTCACTCAAAGTTGTACGGTATTAATGAGTGCCTTAAACCTATCCAAAATTCTTGATATTTGGGAAAAATCTGTTTAACTCATTATTATTGATGATATAAAAATTTGGACACAAAATGACTTTTGGAAGGTTCCTTTTGACAGTGATTTGTGAGACCAAAAATTCCAGAAACAGAATTTATATTCTGTCCAAATGACCGCTTTTTGTGCAAAGGACTTTGATTTTAAAATATATAATTTCTAGACTATTTTTAGAGCAAATAAGTATCAACTTTAATTCATAAAAACTCGTTGGCATTACATAAGATATAATTTGACTTTATCTTTATTGAGACCCGTTAGGTGATCTAATTATTGGATTTCGGACTGTTTAGAAAGGTTAGGGCGGACGTTTAGCGCTTCAAACGTCATCAAGTTCTTGAATATTCATCAGCTAATTTGTGAGTATTCACAGCCCCACTTTTAATGTTTTGTGTTTATTTAAACTGGGGGAAAAGCATAAAGTTATGCAAACTATACTGTTATTTATTAAACTGTTGGACTAAAGAAMTGTTTAGTCAAGATTTGTTTAAAACTGTTGGACTAAAGAACTGTTTAGTCAAGTTTTGTTTATGTCATGAAATATTGACGGTTTTGTACTATGATATAAGTGTTAAATTGATGTACTTGAGAGTATGTTTCCAAATAAAGTCCCCGTCCGTAAACGCTACTTGTTAACTCGGGCATGTCCCCAGGCCGTGGTAATTGTGGATAGCCGCTATTGTGTTGACAGTCCCACCCAGAAAGGGGTGCACATTACCTATGTTTTATTTAGTCTAATCATGTGGAATTTGGACCACCGCTGAATTAGTACTACTACGAACTGTGGGACCTAAGTGAGTGTCCGGGCTACTTATGGTCGTTCGTAAAATAATGGGGCACATTGGTCAGGAAAGGCTCAGTAGCGTCTCAAGTTTTAAACATCGTTGTAGATTTACATTTATTATGTGCAAGTTTATGTATAAGTTTGCAAGAAATGATTTATGCATTGTAATGTTTTGTGCATATGGAAACCCGTGAACTCACCACCTCTTTGTAGTTGACGTTGTTTTATGTTTCATRCTTTTCAGGATTTAAGTAAGAAATGAAGTTTTTGGAGCATATATGTGGCGACACCGATTAAGTTCATTTTGTATCTTTTGTAAAGTAGTATTCAAACACCAACTTGGTTATGGATGTAATCTTGGTTTGTAAAGAAGTATTCAAACACCAACTTGGTTATAGATTTGAGTCCTTACTTCTTTGTGATTTGAGAACTCAAAGATATTGCTCTCTGATTCCTCATAAAAATAATCATTCTGTTCCAAAACACTTTTAATCAATATCAAGGCCATAGGCCAAATTTTCCACTTCTCAATAACATCAATACTATTATTTCTAATAAGAACAATATCTTTGAGTTCTTAAATCACTAAGAAGTAAGGACTCAAATCTATAACCAAGTTGGTGTTTGAATACTTCTTTACAAACCAAGATTACATCCATAACCAAGTTGATGTTTGAATACTTCTTAAACAACATTCCAGATATCTTTGGCATTAGCCATGAACATCATAACCATAGAACTCCATAACCACGCCATGATCATATAATCTTATTCGTCCCAGGCTTTAGATAGGGGATCTTCAAGTTTTGATCTAGTCCTAGTGTGATGACTGATTTTTCCCTTCCCTTTCAGGATGGTTCATACCAGTTGGGACCACGTGAGATGGTTCTTACCATCCACGGATGTGTGGTAATTTTCCTGGCTATTGAATGTGAGTGGGTTGAGATTGAGATGCGAGGTCTGACTTGGTCTCTATCATTCTTTTGGTTGTTGATTGAGAGGTGTAGGTATGAGAGGCTTATGAATTTATGGCGATAAAGGCCAGAAAAACAGCTTTACGATAAACAGGCGATAAAGGCCAGGAAATAGAAATACACAGGCAATGAAGGTCAAAGGAATTCCCATGTTTAGGTATCTCTAATACCATAACAAATAGGGGATTTCCAATGTAATGATTATTGAAAGAAATCATACAAAATATATATACTAAAGGCTAAGCTATAATAAAAGGAAACTATCCTATGAAATCGCAAATTTTATAGGATTATACATGATTACAGATTCCATGGGATTATACACGATCCCCTGTTGAATACATAATCATTTCCATTTTCCCGCAGTTTATTATTTTTCTATTTGAGTCTTCCTTTATTCTTTCCACGATATTGCGATGTAAATTGTGGGTGCTCCTTAGCTTTTCTCTTGTTTTTTCCGGCTATTTAAGCCTCATCCTGGTTGATCAATAATTAAGCTTATATCTAAATTATCTTGCCTTCTGTGTTGATTTTGTGAGCCACAAACACCAACATGGCGGTCAAGCTTCATATCTTGCAACCTTTTTTGACCAAGTGAACCAAATCCTCCGATAAGGGAAGCGACCATGGATGTGAATTGTAACGGTCTCATTGCAGCACAAGAGGATGAAAAACGTGTTGTCATGGTTAACTACTGCTATGGAAGTTTGTCCAAAGAGGCCATAGTTGTTGGTGTTTTTGTATCAACTATGTTGAGTGAGTGTTTTAATTGTGAATGTGTGTGTATTAGGAAGAAAACACTAATAAGACCCACGAGAAGTCGTCTTGTTTATCTTGGTGATTATGAATGTATGTATGCAATATTCTTATTCTAATTCCTCGAATATATTAAACCTAACGTTTGAACCAAATCGATGGACAAAGAAAGACCGAAATCAATGGAGAAACCAGAAACATAAATCAAAATTGATAGAGAAACAGAAACATAAATCAAAATCGATGAAGAAACAAAAATTGAAATCGATGGGACTAAGACAAATCGAAATCGATGGAGAGTATGCCTTTAAGAGAGATCACAATCGGTGGAGAGAAATCGAAATCCATGGGACTAAGCGTGGGAGGTTGTCGACCTTCAAGGGCAAACGTGGAAAAAGTAGGCTTATGAACCATTTTGCTTTGGCCCAGATACAAAAATTGTTCATAGCATTTTGGTATCATCAAGAGGTTTAATTTTTTTTTTTTTGTTAAACAAGACTTACCTCCACGCGATTCGGAGGTTGTCTCTTAATGACACCATTAAAATGTAAACAAACACCCCCTTAAACATAACGGTCTTTTGGATTTTATATCCTACAAAAATGGAAAGTGGTTGGTCGTTCGGTCGAGACTATTCCTTGAAGTCTTACCCTCCAATGATGCATGAGTCTTCCACCGATTGACATAAATGTCGATTAAGCAATTCCCCCCATTCCGATGAAGGGAATCACCCGTGGAAATCAAGGGTTCAAGTCTCAGCCAAATATGAGAAATGTGTGAGTTTAATTTGTCGTATATTGATATTATATACTTCAAAGAAAAAGTTTGTTGTTCAACAAGGCATGGGTTCGAATGTCATTTTAGCAA
Source organism: Cynara cardunculus var. scolymus (assembly GCF_001531365.2). Classification (NCBI taxonomy): domain Eukaryota; kingdom Viridiplantae; phylum Streptophyta; class Magnoliopsida; order Asterales; family Asteraceae; genus Cynara; species Cynara cardunculus. Next base: position 28,200,279 of record NC_037539.1, read on the forward strand.
ATTTCCTATTTTTCAGCCTTCAGTTTTGGGTTTCTATATTGATTGCTTCTGATGTTTAAAAGGAAAATACGAAGAAAACAGGCTATGAGAGGGGTTGAACCCATGACCCTTCCTTGTGAAGGCAACCAACCAACTAAACATTTGTCACTTTGTGAAAACTTTCTATAGCTTTCACCCTATTGTAAAATAATGCCACTGCTGTTTAAACAAGTCAAATAATGTCTCTGTTTAAACAATTTTTCTGGGTCCGCCTATACATTCGAAGCCTACTCATAATAACCTTAAAACTCAAGGGCTGTTTGTTTACCTCTAGTTCCATTAAGAGTCAGTCTTTGAATTACCAAAAGGTGAATCTTGTTTGGCAAAAAAAAGTCACTCTTAATGATTCTAAAACTCTCTGAATTGTTTCGTATCTTAAACCTCTCTGAACCATTTAGCACCTTAATTTCATTATGAACAATTAACAAACAACCATATTTCATTTTGCACTATACCATAAACGCCTCTTAATCATTTTGGTCACTTAACCATCCTGCACCAAACCATTCAGCAACTGCCAAACAGCTTCTTAATCTTAAACTTGTTAGTTTCCCCCAGGTTTCCACACATTCACATTCAGGTTTTAAAGAACAAAATAGGGCCTCGAGGTCGATGCAATCGGAGGCGGAAAATAAAATTAAATAAAAATATTTATATGCATTAATACAAATCCAATAATAGTATTAAAATCTTAAAATATATTAATAGTTGTAATTTTGTAATTAATATTAGAAGATTTCATTGTTTACTATTTATTAGAAGTACATAATCTATGCAAACAAAGAAAACCTAATTAGATGCTCTTCAAAGTGGGAGACGAATAAGAACTACAAGCAGCAAGAGAGTAGGAGAATATGGGAGCAGAAAAAGACGACTTAAGAGGAGCAAGATAGGCTTTATATTATAGAAAGTAAAAATCAGTAAGGGGTTGTTTGGTTGGTTTTCCATTAAATCCTGTGAATAAAGTTGTCTCTGTGTTTCGTAGGGATTTTTTGTAAATGGAAGGAACCTGTCCTTTTAATTCAAAGGGGCAAGTTTGGGAAAAACTTAGTTTTCTGCAAATGCGGTGACTTCGGGCTATCTGCAAAGCAGGTGGTCGCCTGGGATTAGTCGGCTCGCATAGCGGGTTGGATATCCAGATTAATCAAAAAAAAAAAGTCCCTAAGTCGACTTTTAAACCCGAAAAGTTCTAACATATGCCTATTGCCTCAGTCCCACCTCAAGTCCCGCCCAGTGACCGGGGCGTACTACTCAACTAACCAACAAGAGGCGCCGTCTCAGACTCTGTTTCCTACCGCCTAGCCTTGAGGCATTTTAAACTGATGTTCACATTAGGTTTCTCTTTAGTCTTTTGAGAAAAAATCCAACACTTCCATGCCACACAAATACACCACAGGAAACAATATAGAGCTGTTAGCAAGTAGCAAAATCAAGAATACTTATTAGCAAGTAGCTTTTCTTGGTTATATTGTTTTGGGACTTCTAAAAGTTCATGCTTTTCTCAAGGCTGAAATCACTGAATCGAGAGTAATATACAAACTTCACTGCTTGATTTACAAGTCACTATACCACAACTTCATGCCAAGCCAAACACATGTACCAGAATAACAATTTAGATAGGCAGGGAAGCAACAGTAACAAGATTATTTTATTAGCAACAGCAAACTTTTGGAGTTACATTTTTTGGAACTTTGACAAAGGTCATGTTTTTTTCCAAGACTGAAATGACCAAATCAAGAGTAATATATAACTTTCATTGCACGAGTTAAAAGTTACTATACTATTATTGCTATGTATTTTAGCATTCTACGTGCTGAATTTATTCTAAATGCTATAAGAATGTTCAAATATGATAAATAAAACTGCACCCTTTTGCTTCATTTGGCAGAAGCAATGGACTTTTTTGGGTAAAAAAGACTAGTAGTAGTTCTTGTACCTCAGTTCGAAAACACAAGTAGATAGGGCTTCTTTTACTTGGAGATTGCTGGAGTCCATTAAAAGCGCATCCTCATAAAGCCTTTTCGCCTGGCTCAACAATTTAACCTTCTCTCTAAAGTTTCTTGTTCGTAACCGAGATCTTTGCTGTAATGCCACGCCCCATCTGAAAAGAGCTGCAAACAGACTTTTTATATCAAAAGACAAGAAAAATATCAAGGGCGTGTTTTTGGTTTGCTTATACAAGCAAGCGATGCTATGAGCGCTAATGACAAGGCATAGAGTGCTTAGAAGGAGATGCATGATAATTTGTGCTTAAAACTGCTCAAGACGGCTTACTCAGTACTTGATTATATTATTCTACACAGTGTATCTACAAGCATGCTTGAACCTAATATTATAAATAAAGTGGAGAGTTCTGGCATGTGTCTAAATACATAAATAGGTGTAGGAATAACAGAGCAGAAGAATCAATCCTGCACATACAAATAGCTCATGGTGCAGCGACAAGAGTTATGTCCACGGAGGAGTGCTAAATGAGTGATCATTAGATGAGGAAAACAATACACAAGTTGAAGGGAATTTATAGACTCCAACATGTATGTAATCTTTTTAGGGGTTCGAGTTAAAGTGATAAATCCCCAATGTGAACGGATAAATAAATTCCAAATGCCATTCTGCAAGCATGTGTTCGATTACATAAATAGATGTTGTGTATAATCAAAGCAGAAGATGAATCAATGACACAAAGAATACAATGATTTGCAAAGTTCATCCAACAGAGACGCATAAGTTTTTTAGTACATAGAGAAAAGAATATGGAAGATAATGGAAGTGCATAACTCAAAAGCAAGTCAAGTATTAAAGGGTCCAATACAGATCTAATCTTGTTAAAACTTGAACGTAAGATGATAAATTTTAGTTGTAGATATATTTCCAAAGTCCAATCTATTAGAAGCACGTGGACCCACTTGCTTTGAATGAATCTTCATTTTCAATCTCAAACATAGCACATACTGAATAGGCATTTTTCCAGGGCATCTCAACACCAGCTCAAGTATTTAGAGGCCGTCTTTGTTGCTTTATACAGCAAAAACTTTCGAGAGGATTGATAAAACTTGATAGAAGGGTCAAGGCTAGTAACAAATAACTACCATTTCCCAGCACTGTACATTTTTCTGGGTCCCATGTCTTTCTCATTGGCATCAAGTAAATGGATCCATATTTCACATCATAATTTCTTTTTCACTTCTTATATATAGAAACCACCTACTGAAGATGCTAAACTATCAAAAGCAATAGGAACAGGATGATTTGCATTGGGCCCTCAACAATGTATTCATATACGTTGCCTTCATATTCTTTCGGTATCTAAAAAACGTTAGCATCGACAATGCAATATGCCCTATGATTGATATTTTAATTGCCATAAAATTGCCTTGTTTAGCTATTACCATAAAAATGATATTTACTTGCATAACATAGTAAGTGTCCAAAAGACCAAGGAACACCATACCATCTGGTGTGTGAGCATTGCTTTTGGACATCATTGCATCGAATTTGTCAATGGCCGCCAAGTAAACCTTGTCAGCATCAAAAGCTGCTTCCTGAATTCACAATGTCAATGACGTGAACCGTATTATACTTTTTGATCAGATAAGATAAAAATTAGATAACTTTTAACTACAAGAGATGACATAACTAAAAACTACTTATAATAAACATTGTCAATAAGCACTTGGTCACCGAGAATTTATGATACCACCTCCACACACATATGTACAAAAGATATACATATGACTTTGAGATTAAAACTTTTTTTGTTCAAATTTATAAGTATCAAATATAACAGGGTTGTTTTTCTCTCTGCAATGTATGTTATAAGGTTCGATGTAAGAGAACAGCTAATTGACTCTTTGAATCATTTCATACAATCATCCTTGGGTTTTGTTGCAACCCAAGCCACCCTTCTTGCCAAAATGGGTGAAAAACACTGTATTTTGTCAGAGTGGCTGCTTTGGACAAACTGCAAAATGTAAATGCAAGAAACTGGAGAAACTTGTACTTGCCGCTTCTTGCCCGAAATCACTATCCTTGCAAAGTGTAGTGTTTTGCTTCTTACATTTTCATAAGAATAACGGTTCAATTGCAAAGGAAAAAAAGCAAGCGCAATTGTTCAAAATCAATAACTAGTAAAAGAATTCATACTATTTTGAAGTTAGAAAATTAGTCCATGATCCCAAAAGGCAAATTGTATTCATTTTCTGGAATTAGGGGGGTAGTCCACTATGTACAGTCTCAATCTCAACATATGAAACCTAAAAATAACAAGTTCTCAATAGGACATACATTGTTGTGCATACAAAGTCAAAAAAAAAAAAGAATCACTTTTCAGACCGTTGTACTTGCTATTTTGTCACAAACAAAAAAACCATCATTCTTGCAAAAATGCAAACAGAACACTACACTGTACATGAATAGACAATTTTGGCCAAAAAGTGTCGACTATGGGTTTTTTTATGTTTCTGCAATTTGTCCAAAATTACTTATCCTTGAAAACTGTAAGGTTATATCAATGACGCACAAGTTAAGATAGCCAAGGAGAGGAGACAGAAATAAACATTTCTTTTAGTCTAGCATCCTCATTTTGGATATTTGACATGTGCTTGTGTGTGTCTTAGTGTATCTTCCTTTTTCATATGTTCACTGAAAGTGCTTACAGGTCCGATATCTGCTATCAATTGAGCCCTGAAGGAGAGAGCAAGACCCCAGTTGTACAATGCTCTCATATCATTCCCATCAATTGATAATGCCAACCTATATTTCCTTCCAGCCTTAACTAGGAGTTCTTCACACTCTTCACAAACGTTAACAAGATAATCGACAAACTTTTCTCTGTTAGAGACCTCATCATCTAGTCTTTCTAGTACATTGGAGTCACTTTGTGCAAGTAGAGCTCTCAGTTTACGGCTGAGCTTCAGTTTCAATTCTCCATGAAGAAGGTAAGTGTTTCCCAATTGGCCCACAGCTAATAAACTCATTGGCTTCATTTCTACAGCTTTAGAGAGCAATTCGGTCGATCTATACAACATATTTTCTGCATCTTCTTCGATTCCTCTGTGTCTTAACCACTCTCTGGCTTGTTTTAGGAGTGCATTTGCCTCAGTTAGATACTCATTGAAAAGCATATCACCGGATATTTCTGAAGATGGAGAAGAAGCAAATCCATTCTGATTTCGGGGATCATTGTAAGCTTCTTTTTCCCTTGATTCCAAATTTTCGTACAGAATATTATTTCCATTAGTTTTTTTGAACTTGCCTTGTTCTTGCTGAAAAAGTTCCTCTGTTCTTCTTTGCTTAAGGCTAGCACTGAAATCCGAATCAAGGAAACCATCAACAAGCTCCCATGTTCGAACCGGATTCCTATTGTTCATGTCAAAGGAGAGACGTTCGTTCTTCATAAATCGCATTTTATTATCCTTAATGACGTACTCATCTCTGTTAAAAACCTGTTTAGCACCGGTATCCATCTCCATAAAAGTCATTTTAGCCATTCTACCCACTCCTTTTCCTCCATATGTTTCTTTAACTCTAACATCATCGTCGTTATATGTGTTTATGTTTTCACTCGGAATCGATTTGGTCGTCTTGCCTTCAACAAGAGGATCCATGACGTTTGCTGAACCATGATCACTAGCTTCTGTAAATCTTGAATCATTCATATTACTATCTTTCACTTCACTAGGCCTAGACCCAAAAGATCTTCCCCACAACCCATCAATGAACTCTGAGACATCAAACCGTTGCCCCTTCACCTCTTTCTTCTGATCACTTGGTTTCTGATTCGAAACATTCAACATATCACTGGTGTCAACTACCATATTATCCATATAACCTTCAATCATACCTTTAGCTTGCAAAAAAGCTTGTTCAATTGATTCTACACCCTCAACGTAACTCACTAGATCACTTTTACTAATTCTATTAGAATCAACGTCTTTTCTCATACTATTCTTTATATTCCTAATATTTACATCAAACCCATTTAACAACTCCACCAAATTCCTCAAATTTTCAATCAAAACCCTAATTTCATTATCTTTAAATCCTTTCTTCTTGTTTTTCTTACTACCATTACTCCGAAATGGACTCATAACCTCATTCAAATCCCCCCCCTTCACAATCCCAAATGAAAATCCGACGGCGAAAACAAGAAAACAAGCTGGGAAAACAACAATCGATGATATCCTAACCCTAGAAACAGCCAGAGCACATACAAAACCTAACAGATACACAAATGCATACTTTTTGTCATCGATTCCAAGTGAACTCAATAACCTGTTGAGTTGATTCGACTCACCTGAATCGTCAAAGGAGCTCAGATCGTCCCAACCACCGTAGTCGGCTGAACACGAACATAACACCGTAATTTTATATCTCGGAAGAGGTTTTGTGATTGAGAAGTTCAGAAAACTGCGATTCTTACGAGGAAGTGATGGGAAGTTAGAGATATAGGTGGTGAACTGAGGACTTGAAATAGCATTCGGAATTAGGGTTTTCATCGTCGGAGAGTGAACAAATTCGCCGGAGAAGGTATCGGCGGATATATTTTACATGGTCGCTAGCCGCTCGAGAATTTGCAGCATTTCCCTGTCGATAATCACTGAAATTGGGCAAGGAAAAAGGTAACGAGTTATCAATTAAATTCATAATACGAAAATATAATGGGTTAAAAGCAAGGGAAAAATTTTAAAAAAGTTAATGGATTTTAGTGTTTGAAATGATTAAGTTTTTTGATAATTTTTTAGAATAAATAAGTATTTATATATTTCAAAACATGTTAAATAATTTCTTGGACAATTTTTTGGAACAAATAAATCATTGTACATTCTAAAACATGTTAAATAACTCATTGGACAATTTAAAACATGTTAAATAACTTATTGGATAATTTTTTGGAACAAATAAGTCCTTAAACAATCCAAAACATGTTAAATAACTTCTTAGACTTTTCTAAAATCTGTTGGATACATTTTTATGACTTGTACAACTAGTTAATATGATAAAATAGTGAAAAAAGTCCGAAAAAAAAAACTCAATTAACATTCATATTTTGAACGATTAAGTCTCTCAACATTTTTTGAACAAAAAATGATTTAGATCTATAAAATTAAACAAATATAACAAAAAATACTTACATTTATAAAAAAAATTAATTACATTTAAATTTTTTTTTTTAATAAAAATCAGTAATTTTTCAAACTAAAAAAATAAAATAAAAATTATAAAGAATTATTGATTAAGTTTATTTTAATTAAAAATAAAATATATTACATATGTGATTTTTTAAATTAAAAAAAATTTAAAAGATTTAAAAAAAATTACTGATTATATTTATAAAAAATATTATATCAGTGATTTTTTAAATTAAAAAAATAAAAAAAATTAAAAAATTATTGATTATATTTATTTTTAATTAAAAATAAAATATATTACGTATATGATTTTTTAAATTAAAAAAATAAAAAAAAGTTTAAAAATGATTACTGATGAAATTTATTTTAATTAAAAATAAAAATATATTATT
>NC_037539.1:28207894-28219988 GCF_001531365.2 Cynara cardunculus var. scolymus
ATTCTTTTTAAATTTTTTTGTTAGAAAAATCACTGACATAATATATTTTAATTAAAATAAATTTTATCAAAAAAAAATTAAATGTAATTTTTTTTATAAATGTAAGTATTTTTTTTGTTATATTTGTTTAATTTTATAGATCTTGATACTTTTTGGTTCAAAAAATATTTAGGGACTTAATCGTTCAAAATATGAATGTTCATTGGGGTTTTTTTCGGACTTTTGTCACTATTTTACCACTTTAACTAGTTGTACAAGTCATAAAAATGTATCCAACAGGTTTTAGAGAAGTCCAAGGAGTTATTTAACATTTTTGGATTGTCCAATGACTTATTTGTTCCAAAAATTGTCCAATGAGTTATTTAACATGTTTTAAATTGTCCAAAGACTTATTTGTTCCAAAAAATTGTCCAAGGAGTTATTTAATATGTTTTTGGAATGTCCAAGGACTTATTTGTACCATTGGGTTTTTTTAGACTTTTCCCTAAAAGTTAAAATGTTGTCTATAATTAGAAATGGCAACACGGCGGGTTCGGATCAGTTATTGGCATCCCCGTCCTCAAAACCGATAACTAAAACCGTCTTCGTAACCGTCCCAATCCCTGTAGGGATCTTATCGGGGATCCCCATTGGGTCCCTACAGTTTCCCCGATCCCCGTTGGAGAACCTGTTAGGGGTAAAAATTCTCTTTTTCCTTTTCACCGTTGATTATAACCGAACCCTAAACCGAAACCCAAAATCGATCTAAAAAAAATACAATGTTAATTTTCACAACTAAAAGCAGATTATAATTTTTTGTAAGATGTAAGTTTAAATATCTCAAACATAATCGAACCAATTATAAACAATGTATTAGATTACAATATAAAACAAAACAAATCAGAAATTCAAACATCATACAATTAAAATCACGATTTCACGATTAGACAAATAAACTAGATTTTTTTCGTGAGCCTTATTTGGGTTGTTGAGGTAAAGTGGATAAAAGTTTTTTAAATTTTAATGATACCATAGTTATACTATATTATAAAGTATTTGATAAAAACTCTTAAAAACCATTTTTTTATGCATGAAGTAATATTTATTTATGCATATTACTTAAAATTCAAGATTACAAATAATTTTTGTACAACTTATTAAGCTCCATTTTTAAATTCGTGTAACTAACTGCAGATAAACATAATCAAATATAGAATATACATTCATTTTAGATATAGAAAACCTAAAATATAATTAAGATAATTATTGAGTTCTAACAGAATATTTAATTATTATCTTTATAAAAAAATATTATTAAACCAAAAATAAATTACTTTATTATTTAAATCTAAATTTAAATTATAATAAAAATTGAATTAAAGAAGTTATACCAAAAAAATGAAAACTATTAAATAGTTAATTTGATACCAATATCGCTTGTTTTTTTCAAATTTTTATGTTATCTTCAAATTTATATTTCATTCAAAAATAAAAACATTACCGCTTTCTCAAAACCACATAAAATCGTATTATATCGATAGTGATAAATAATAAAAACTAAACATTAAAATGAAGATTTATCTCGCTGCATTGTGCGAGTACCCTTCTACTATATTATAATGTATTTGACAAAAACTCTTACAAATCATTGTTTATGCATTAAGTGTTGTTTATTGATGCATATTATTTAAAATTGAAGATTACAAGTAAATTGCACGTATGTATAATTTATTAAAGATTCATGTTTGAATTCTTGTAACTAACTACAGATAAACATAATCAAATATTGGATAGGTATCTCACTTTAATGTAAAAAATCAAAAATATATATAAGATAATTATTGAATTATAACAAAATACTAATTATTATATTTATAAAAAATTCTATTATATAAACTAAAAATAAATAACTTCATGGGTAGAACAAATATTATAGAGAATCGAGAAATCAGTTTTTATTCTCGTTAATCATAAACCCTTTAAATAGGGATGAGTTACAAATAGATAATCATAACTCTAATATGTTTATCACTATATCTATATATCTCTATCTCTAAGCTTTATCTTTATCTTTATCATTATCATTATCGTCATATACTTTAGACGATGACACACTTATCCTTCAACACTCCCCCTTGTGTCAAGTCAAAGTAGTGATGGTACACTATTGTTGCCTCGTTAAAACCTTACGTCAAAATAAAAACCTAGTGAGAAAAAATGAAAATAGGAGGAAGGAAAGAGTACAATGCACCTATTTATAGACTATTCCTTTAGTCTAGTATTACCTCATATTGGTACATCAATCATATGAGTAAAGAAAACAAGGTGGTATTTAAACGGTTGTCTCACTAAAACCTTACACCAAAAAACAAAACTTATTGCGAAAAATAAAACTTTGGGTGAAGGAAATAGCACAACATACCAATATCATATGTATAGTAGATCCCCCATTTCGTCTACTACTCCCCGTGATACATATGTTAATCATGGGAGTTTAAAAAGCCTTCGCATTCCAATGCTTTCCACATGTTTCTCAAATGTGGCCTTAGGTAGTGATTTGGTAAGCAAACCAGCCACATTCTCTTCTGACCATACTTGATTCACTTGAATCTTAAGGAGAGTCTGTTGTTGCTAATTATAGAAAAACTTCGGCAAGATATGCTTTGTATTATCTGCATTGATATACCCCACTTTCATTTGTTCAATACAAGCTGCATTATCTTCATATATGCATGTGGGATTTTGAGTGGTTGAACTTAAACCACTAGCTCCTCTTATATGTGCAATGACATACCTTAGTTATATACACTCTCGAACCGCCTCATGTAGAGCAATAATCTTTGAATGGTTAGAGGAGGTAGCTACAAGGGTTTGCTTCATAGATTTCCAAGAAATCTTCGTGTTCCCAATTGTAAAAACATATCATGTTTGGGAACGACCTTTATGTGGGTTAGAGAGATACCCAGTGTCAACAAAACCTACTAATATATCATTTAGGGTTTCACTATAGGGGATAACGCTTTCTTCGTTAATATCTTTAACAGGTATTGTAACCCCATTTTTCTCTTTGTAGGGAAATAATAAGCCTATGTCGATGGTTCCTTTCAGGTATCGAAATATATTCTTGATACCATTCCAATGATGTTGCATTGGCGCCAAGCTAAATCTAGCTAATAAGCTCACTAAGAATGCAATATCTGGTCGAGTACAATAATGCGCCTATTGCACTTAGATAGGGAATTTCAGCTCCCAACACTTCTTCGTCATCATCCTTTGGACGAAATGGATCTTTCCTTATATCCAAGTTTCGACCGATCATAGGAGTGCTAGTCGGATGCAATTTATCCATATTAAATCGCCTGAGCATTTTCTGGATATAAGCGGACTAATAATGGATAAGGATTCCACAAGCTCGATGTTCTAGTTCTATACCTAGGCAAAGCCAAGTTTTCCCAAGATCTTTCATCTCAAATTAAGATTTTAAATGGGTTGCAGTATCTCTTATTTCATCAAGAGTACCTATTATGTTCATATCATCAACATATACAACTATGATTGAAAATCCAAAACTTGTCTTCTTTATAAAAACGCAAGGGCACAACTCTTCGTTCTTATATCCCTTCCCAATTAAGTATTCACTCAGACGGGTATACTACATCCGCCCGGATTGTTTTAATCCGTAGAGTGAGCGTCTAAGTTTAATTGAAAACCAAGTACGTGGTTTAGAGTTACTTGAATTGGGTAGTGGAAGGCCATTAGGCACTTTCATGTATATATCTGAATCAAGATCTCCATAGAGATATGCAGTAACCACATCCATAAGTTGTACTTCCAATCTTTCGGAAACTACTAGGCTAATTAGATAGCAAATGTTATTACGTCCATTACTAGGGAGTATGCTTCCTCATAGTCAATTCCATGGCGTTGTGAGAACCCTTGTGCCACAAGGCGAGCCTTATATCTTATGACTTCATTATTCTCATTACGCTTTCTAACAAAGACCCATTTATGTCTTACAGGCTTTACACTTGGTGGGGTTAGCACTACCGGACGAAATACCTGTCTTTTTGCCAAAGAATCTAGTTCTGCATGGATTGTTTCTTTCCATTTAGGCCAGTCTGCTCTTTGTTGACACTCTTCAACTGAACGTGGTTCGATGTCATCGTGCTCTATGATCTCATGAGCAAAAATATATGCAAATATATCATCAACGAGTATGGATGATCTTTCCATCAACTCATGGGCATTCTCACAATTCATTGAGATTTCTTTGTTCTCTGGAATCAATATTGACTTTGGAGCTTCCTCCAGTAATGATTCATGAACATAACTATAATAAGAGAAATCTCATGAGAAAGGTTTTCAATATTGATGATAAGTGGATCAGATTGTGCCTTACTCTCCTTTTTCGTTCTTGGATGAGTATCTATTGAACCAAGTGGCCTCCCTTTTCCTTTTGGGAGCCATGGCCTCAACCACACTTCCACTATGTATAGTTGCAACACTCTTTCTGACGGTGTTGTGCCCCTGTTTAGGGACTTCTAACCTTGTGAGTACATTTGCATCCGATATATTTGATCTTGTCACTTTGGTAATATTAGTGAACGCATCAGGTATCGAGTTTGCTACGCTTTAAAGATTTAGTATTCGCTTCACTTCACTTTCACATTGTGAAGTGCGGAGATCAAAATGAGAAAGAGTGGGAAAATTCCATGACAATTCCTCACGTTCACGTGGAAAATCTTTAATCCTATCTCCCCCTAACGACGGGAAGACTGTCTCATCAAAGTGACAATCCGAAAATCTTGGCGGTAAATAGATCACCCGTCAAGGGTTCTAAATAGCGGATTATTTTTGGGGATTCATATCCAACATATGTGCTTAATCGTCTTTGGGGACCCATTTTGGTGCGTTGTAGGGGTGCAATTGGCACATATACTCCACAACCAAATATGTGTAAATGTGAAATGTTAGGCTCATATCCAGTTACCAACTAGTATGTAGAAAATGGTTGACTAGCACTGGGTCTAAAGCGAATAAGTAGTGTTGCATGTAGTATTATGTATCCCCAGGCAAAAGTAGGTAAATTGGTGCGCATAACCAATGCCCTACCTATCATCTGTATCTTTTTTATGGTAGCTTTTGCAAGACCATTTTGTATATGCACATAGGGTACGGATGCTCTACATCAATCCCAACAGACATGCAATAATCATCAAATGCTTGCGATGTAAATTCTCCAGCATTATTGAGTCGTATAGACTTGATAGGGTAATCGAGGTGGTGAGCCCTCAAGGGTATAATTTGTGCTAGGAGTTCTGGGAATGTAGTGTTTCGTGTGGACAATAGTGCGACATACGTCCATCGTGTCGAAACGTCAACCATAACCATAAGGCTCGCATTCTGAATGTATAGGTCCACAAATATCACCTTGTATACATTGTAGGAATATAATGTTTTGTTTTGTGTCCTTAGCATTGGATGGTCTTGATCTTGTTTTAGCAAAGGAGCAGGCTTGGCAAAAGTTCAGTGTTTTCAAGGAGGCATATTGTGATGATGGTGTTACTTCATTTGCTTTAGAAGTCAACGATTGGAATTGCCTCTTTTTATCTTTCATTCGAAATAGAGGGTGTCCATGTCTATTTTTCAGTATACGTATCATCATATCACGACCAGGGTGTTCTAGGCGGTCATGCCAAAGCTTGTATATGTCACTGTAACAAAGTCTATTATTGATGATAAAATAGTATTCAATAACCCGAATTGTGGTAAGATATAACCCACTATTTTGACAAGTTAATTTCTCTAATATATGTTTCCTTCCATATTCATTAGAGGTGATGTACATGTATTTATTTCCATTCCCATAGTGTGTTTCAATATGTTAGCCATTGGAGCGTATATCTTTGAAACTTAACAAGGTTTAGTTAGCTCTAAGAGCATAGAGTGCTTATGTGACTGCTATTTTAGTGCCATTAGGCAATAAGAAAATGACAGTTCCTCGACGAAGTATTAAGTTGGATGATGTTGGTCCCGTTAGGGTCTACAAGATGTGTACAATAGTTTGTAGAAGGGGGGATGAATACAAACACATAAACTTTTCAAATTTAAAATATATATTGATAAAGAATGATCAATACAGATTTTACAAGATTATTTCCTGAAAGATAAGGTAAATAAAACCTATCTAAATAATCTAAAGTTACACACTACTTCTTAGCAAATAAAGAAAAGCTTTGCTGTTAAAGACTTAGAGGAAAGTGAGTTCTAACTGGGAAAGAACTATTTAGAATACAATAAAGAGATTCTAACTTGCTCTTGAAGATGAGCGTATATGTTCTTAGATGTGTGTTCTTTTACTTAAGTGTAAGTAAGTTGAGGTTGAGAGATTGGAGGTGTCTCTGCATGAAGATAGAACACATCTATTTATACCCATTGCATTAAATGCACATTTAATGCAATATCCATTGCATTTAATGCACATTTAATGCAATGTGGTAGGGTTAGAATGCGTGTCAATCCTTAAGAGGAAGGCTTGTCCTTTGCTACAGTGAATAGTACAAAAAGCCTACTCATGAGCAGACATCATTTCACAAAGTTGGTGGGTAATAGAGTCAACTAGTCGGCTCTGTACCGTACTAACATTTAAAAAGGGTATGGGTTTGTCCTTTGTGTGTGTAAGAACAAGACAAAAACAATCGTGCTCAACAAGCTTCTTTGATCGCTGAATGGTGGAATAACCTGGAGGTCTCTTCAGCATTTGCTAAGGCTTGGGCAGTCTTCACACATATGTAGACAAAGTTGTAATCACTGAATATCGCTTCAGATCACATACTCTCCAATCTCTAATCTTCATTTTTAGTCTTCGACTTTTCCTTAAGGTTCTTTGGTATGAGTTTTATCTTATTGAAGTATCACTGTCGCTGATTGGATTTACATTACAAGTTCTTCAGCGATCACTGAACAGACTCAGTGATGATCGCTGGAACTGAAAATAGAAACATAAATACTTCGTATAAGGTAAAAGAGATTATTATCAAATCAATGAGAGAGAGGATCAACAATCTCCCCCTATTTGATGATAACAAGACAACATAAAGAAAGATGTCTTTTCAAATAATAGTAAGGAAAGTAACATATAAAATACATGTCCCTTTTAACTATTTTGGGATCTTTTTCAGTGAGTCAGTCTTTACTTGGAGATTTTTCTTAAGTTACATTTAAGAAAATTTACAAGAATGCAAACTGAAACTGAAAGCTTATTCAATGACTTATAGATTGTCAGTGAATGTAAAAACTAACACTAAAACTCATAGACTTGTGTCCCTATTACTTTTTTTTTCAGGGATCTTTTTTAGTGATGCACAAAAACACTTATATTATATTCAATGGAAATATTACAAGGTGTTCAGTACATGTCTAAAACTTACAAAATATAAGATTAATCACTGAAAGTAGACATAGTAAGTAGATTACAAAACGTGAACAATATTACAAAGAAAATGAACTAGTCTAAGTTGTTTAGATTAATGTAGCCAGGTACATCTTCTCCAAGCTTCTTTCGACGTAGAAATTCTCTTCGTATCCTTTGGTCCACAACTTTTCCTTGTAAGTTATCATCTATCCAGAACATGAGATTAATCAGATGTCCCATCGGGCATAGATGTAACTCAGACATTCTCTGAATTCTTACTTCACCTTCATAGTCATGGAATATAACTCCTAACTTAGGTTTGAAGTGCACAGAGTTGGCTATATAAGAACCCTTCTCTGGCCGATCAAGATTCAGCATAGAGATGTTTATACTCTCGTATTCCTTCAGGACTTCATCTAAGGAGAACCTTGTTTCATGTTCGTTCCTCAGGGATGGTCCATCATTAGGACTGGAGAGTCTTTTCTTTCTTCTTACCTTCTTCAGAGATGGCCTGTCAGGGACTGCGACATCCGCTGGTGATGTGCATTGAGACAAGAGTTCCACTGTCTTTGGAACATCCGCTGATGCTGACCCTCTTGACCGGGTGAGGACTGATTCTCTTCTTCAACTTTGCTTCGCTCCAGCGCTTGTCCCGCTCAGCCAACTTCAGATTTTTCTCGTGCTCAGCTTCTGCAAGAGAAAGTAACTTAGCTTGGGCTTGGACATCGTTCACCTTCTTTTTGGACTTTCTCTTTGGCTAGCTTTAGGCTGTCTTCATTCTACTTCTTCTGAAGCTCTAGCTCTAGCTTTTCTTCAGCTCTTATTGCCTCGAGTCTTTCAGCTTCAGAAAGGAAGTCAAACTCACCACCACTAGAGGTACGAAGAGGGATATTTACTCTAGTCTGGTTGCGTGACTCCTTAACCTGAGCCATCTGCTGGTTGGTAGGAGCACTGGAGACAGGGTTTTCAAGGACCCACTCTAGTTGACCGCATGTAGTAGAAGGGATATGAAGTTGATATAATGAAGTGAAAACTACCTAAGAGGTAGAGTCTTCATATAAGGGTTGAGGGTTTTTGAAAAGTACCTTCAGGTTCCCTTATTCAGCGACACCTTTGCCTTTCGACTTAGGATCCTGGTTCTTTGATAAAGGGAACTCTTCTTCCCTTTGCTCCCCCTCGGATGCAGAATCCCTGAGGGTGACTCCTTTAGTGGCGGTTGTTGGACATTGATACTGAATGGGCAATCTCAGCTTCAGCATCAGCTCTAGGAGCTTCAGTTTCAGTGTCATAGATTGTTAGAGCAGCAGATTGTCCAGCAGCGTTGGACCTCATCTTCCCCTCTTTGGCTAAGACTTGAGAGTATGGGCCAGAGAGTTCGTTCACGTGCTGACGCTGAAGAACCATCATTTCCTCTAGCCGTGATAGAGCGCTGGCTAGGGTTGTCGTTGCTTCATGCGTCTCATTGAGCTGATTGCATTCATCAGCGATGAAAGAAGGCGGGCTCACTAGTGCTGGTTGACGAACAACATCTAGGATCTGCTGGAGAAGCTTTGTTTGCTGAAGAGACTGAGCCTTAGCGTCATCAGCCCTGCTGGATAGAACAACGATGGCTTCAGCGTTGGCTCGAACAACCTCATGAAGAGTCGAGAGCTGACTCCTAACATCTTGAACATCAGCTCTGACAGCTGAGAGGTTCGCATCAAGATCTTTCTTGCGAGGCATATCTTGTTGTACTTCATACATTTTGCAGAAGACGGTATCGACGACTGGGAGGAGAAGCTTGAGATCAGAAGCCATGTCATAATCTTCATCATCTTCTTCGTAGTCCTCTTCTTTGCCGTACTCGTCTTCTTCTTCGTCCATACCCTGAGGCGCAGAAGGACCTGCAAGAGATGGAGATGGAGAGTGAGCAGATAGAAGCTCAGGGTTAGAAGAACTGAAGGGGTAGGAAGATGGAAAACCTGAGGGGCCATCAGTGTCATCCAAAGGATTGACACTGGTTTGCTCAATGATGCCCTCGAGAGGATGAACATCTGTATACTGAGGAGCCTCGAAAGGAGCAACCTCAGGTCTAGTGGTGTGTGTTTCATCATCAGGGAGGACATTTGCTGATGAGTCATAAACACGTGTAGCGACGAAAGAGAAGAGAAGACGACTAAGAAGACGGGTGGGTGTTCAGCGGTGGCGGCGTTGATATTCACACCTTCAGTGATTTGGGTTACTACGGCTGTTGGGGTAGGTACCACTAATACGACAATGATTGGAAGGATCACTGACGAGCTAGGGAGAGTAGCTGAAGATGCCTCGGGGTTAAGGCTTGTTTCAATAGCGGAAACCTTTCGAGAGGTCTCAACCAGATATGTGGCTATCCCCTTTTTGGCCTTCTTGGCACTCTGAGGAGAACCAAGAGTTGGTTTAGAAGGTCGTTTTGGTGGCTAAGCTAGACGCAGGGGGGTTTTCCTTTGTCTTCACCACCTGAGGAGAAAAGGGAGAGAAGGGCACTATGGAAGAAAGTGCAATGTCTCCTTCCCTAAACTTGTGATCCAGAATCCTGGATCCAAGCCTATACACCTAGAGGTTACCTTCCTTAAAATATTTTTCTACAACTATTTTTTCAAAAACCATGGAAAGGAACCTGGTGTATGGTACCACCTTTTCTCGCTAGCGCTTGTTCAGCTTCTACACCAGGTCATCAAAAATAACCGCAACATAATTTATATTGGGCCGCTGAATCGCAGATATTCCAGAGTCGCCCAGTCTTGTCCTCTAGTCTTTCCACCCATAGACTGGATAAAATGAGAGAACAGGTATTGCCAGATCGCCGACATCCTGTTTTTCTCAATTTTTGATAAGGACTTAATGGGATCATTTGAGTCCTTCTTCATTGGCCATTGGTAGCCAATGGCATCGAGACATTGGATGATCTCTACAGTGGAGGGCTCGCTGTCGAAGGGGCCCTTGGGGAGGCGAAGAGTTGTCCTCATGGTGGCGACTCCAAAGTTCACGGTCATGTGGTTGAACGTGAAGATGCTCTTTTCCACTTGGTGACTGTTCTTGTCTTGAAGTTCCATCACTTCAGCAGTGAATAGAACTGCTGAAGGGCTTCTTTAACCATGATGGGCTTATGGTTAAGAGCAAAACCAAGACACGACTGTTTGAGGAAGTTAGCCGCTTCCTCGTAGAAGGATTTGTTAGAAGGGATCTCTAACAAGGCAACATGATTGTTAACCTTGAAAGAGACTTCATCGATCGAAAAGCTTACATTTTTTGCAGCCATCTATTTTTAGTAAGAAAAAGGTCGAATGTCTCGACCTTAGTTCGTTTGAGATGAAGAAGGTCGAAGAAGAAATTGTTGAAGGTTGTTCTTGCTTGCAAAATGACAAAGGTTCGTCTATGATTTTTGAAAGCGTAAAGAAAAATGTGAGAGAGAGGTCTCATATTTATAGGTAGGAGGAGAGAAAAACGAGATAAGAGAGAGAAAAAATGACGGTTGAGGGAAAAGGCCATGATAAAAAAAAATGGTACGTTCTCATCCATGATTGGATGGCATTACAGAATACAAGGTCCAAAAATTCCAAATACAACTATTGTACTAATCAAGCTTCATTTACAAAACTATACATATCACTAGCAAATCTTCATGATGTTAAACATATAGGGAAAATATTACATTTTTCCCTTCCCTTTACCTCCTGCACTTCCTGAAATATATATTTAAAATCACAAAATGAAGGTTAGATCGAAAGGTCTAGTGAGTCACCCTATTTATGTCATTGCAGGGTGATAATCACCAAAACTTTTGAGTAAACAACTTTTCATATATATATATATAACAAATATATGAACAAGTAAGGGCTTAGTACCAATACCTTTCACTTTTCAAGCTAAATTCTCTGCTTGTAAACAATACATCAAATCCAAACAGGTTTGCATTAACCAAATTATCATAATATCACTTTTAAACCTCTCAAATCAAATAAGGTTTATTCAAAGTTTCAGGCCAAACCTGTTATCTCTTTCTCAATAACATCCAGACTATAATTTCCAATAAGAACCCTGATACTAAACCTTTAAATCACAAAGAAATAAAGATTCTAGACAACGGTAATCTTAAGGGATATAATAGTAGAAGTTATATTATGTAACACACATACAAATGCCACCCTTATATCTAAATGTACACCTCTACTTGATATGCCAACCTTATCCCATGGTACACCTCTCCTTGATATGCCACCCTTATTTCTTCATTAAAACTTTTTATAACATAATTCCATATAGAACAGACTGTAGCCATAAGTGTTCTTTTGGAATATCAATAGTTCAAAATTATCTTTATCAAAATTCTCATTTTTACATAAGAGTGAAAATATCAATTTATTTTAACAATACACAAGTTAAAATGTAAATCCGGTCAACACTTTATAATATGTCTGATTTAACAATCCAGACAACACTTCCAAGACTTGAAGTTAAAATGTAAATCCGGTTCCACTTTTTTCTTGTCGACTTAACGCATCAGCCACTACGTTGGCCTTTCCTGGATGATACAAAATTTTACAATCATAATCACTTACCAATTCCAACCATCTTCTCTGACGCATATTCAGATCCTTCTGATGGAACAGATGTTGCAAGCTCTTATGATCTGTGAAGATTTGGCACTTTGTTCCATACAAGTAATGTCTCCATATCTTCAAA
>NC_037539.1:28224044-28240449 GCF_001531365.2 Cynara cardunculus var. scolymus
AACCAGCCGACCTCCCCCCTTTTATTTAAAACAAAATTTTAAATTAACACTTATATATATTACACACATACATACATACCCGTACACACACACACACACATA
Source organism: Cynara cardunculus var. scolymus (assembly GCF_001531365.2). NCBI lineage: Eukaryota > Viridiplantae > Streptophyta > Magnoliopsida > Asterales > Asteraceae > Cynara > Cynara cardunculus. Next base: position 28,224,147 of record NC_037539.1, read on the forward strand.
TATATATATATAAACTTGAAATAACAACCAGAATTTACAACTGTTCTTTAAACCGATTCACAAATTCTATCCATGATAATATTTGTAAAACATCCGTTCTGACCACTGATTCAACTTCCCACCAAAACAGAGCATTTAATTTTAACATTGAGACAACGAATCAAACTTTATCTGTTTCCTGACACCGGATGATATTGAATATAGATTCCATTTCCTTGATCCAGCACATAGCTTTTACTGGATCTCTCCCCCCAGAAAATGTTGGTGGCTTACATGCCAAAAACATCTTAATATCTCCTTCCTTGTTGTGGGTGACTAGAACAGAGGGACAAACTTCCACTCTTTCCGTTTTCACTCTAGCCGGTATTCCCATGATAGATGTCAGAGTTTCTCGTAACTTTCCCATTTCCTCTACCAACATATCCCTGGTTACATATTTTGGATGTGGCACCGATCTTTCCTGAACATTCCTAGAATGGGATTCTTTACGTTCAGGGTGTAATTCAGTCCGATCTCTTCCTTGTGACTGAATTCTTCCTCTGCCTCTTCCCTTGAGTCTTCCCCGACCTGTATTCCCAGAAGTACTGGTTGGAAGATTAACGGGTGATTCTTCTCTTTCTTCAGATTCTGGATGAGCCGTTCTTTCAGATCTTCGAGTTCGGCTAGACATCTGCAAATTTTAGTGTTAATAATCATGTATTCACATTCCCAAATATAATGAAGTATTCAAGTTCAGATATGTACCTGTAAATTCATAATTACATTGGCCAGAGGTAATTAAAATTTACCTTACACACTGTTTCTTCAACTCATCATATTTATTTCCGATGGTGCTAACTATGTCCGGGACTCTTAACATGTAACAAAACAGTTTAAGTCTAGGTATCATGCTGTTGAATACCTAAATCCCTTAAACTCAGGCTCTGATACCACATTTAGTGCAAAGACCACGGCTGCTAGTTCCATATCATGGGTAGGATATTGTTTTTCATGATCCTTTAGTTGGCGAGATGCATAAGATATGACCTTTCCCTTCTGCATCAATACACAATCCAATCCTAATTTTGATGCATCGCTGTATACTATGAAGTCCTCTGTTCCATCAGGCAGAGATAGAATTGGAGCACTGCAAAGGTGATCCTTTAACACTTGAAAAGCTTTCTGTTGTTCTGCCTCCCATTGGAACTTGACATTCTTCCGGGTTAACTTGGTTAATGGTACGACTATTTTTGAAAAGTTCTGTATAAACTTACGGTAATATCCTGCGAATCCCAAAAAGCTTCGGATTTCAGATAGGGATTTTGGTACTTCCCACTTGGCAATCACTTCAATTTTTGTTGGATCTACCTATATTCCTCTTTCTGATATCACGTGCCCCAAAAACTGAACTTTTCGCAACCAGAACTCGCATTTTGACAACTTAGTATATAACTTTTCTTTTCTTAAGAGACTCAGGACCAAACGGAGGTGCTCTGCATGTTCTTCCTCTGTCTTTGAATAAATCAAAATGTCGTCGATGAATACAATCACAAACTTATCAAGATATTCTCGACATACTCTGTTCATTAAGTCCATAAAGGCTGCGGGTGCATTAGTTAATCCAAAAGGAATAACCAAAAATTCATGATGTCCGTACCTTGTTCTGAAAGCAGTCTTAGGAATGTCTTCATTTCTTACCTTTAGTTGGTGATATCTAGATCGTAGATCAATTTTGAAAAAGTGGCTAGCCCCTACTAACTGATCAAACAGATCGTCTATCCTAGGTAATGGATATTTATTTTTGATCGTTAGTTTGTTGAGTTCTTGGTAATCTATACACATTCGAATAGACCCATCTTTCTTTTTGACAAAGAACTGGGGCTCCCCATGGTGATGTACTTGGTCTAATAAAGCCTTTATCAAGTAGATCTTCTAACTGAGTGACTAATTCTTTCAACTCTAGTGGGGCTAATCTGTATGGTGCTTTGGCTACAGGCATTGCCTCGGGTAAGAGATCAATTCTGAATTCTATATCTCTATCTGGTGGAAGACCAGATAAATCTTCTGGAAATACCTCTGGAAAATCACTGACCACTGGAATCAATCTCTGTTCTTCTTTTTCCTTTTTGGCATTGATTACATAGGCCATAAATTCTTGACACCCCTTCTGCAGGCATCTTCTAGCTTTCATTATTGATAACAAACCAGTGTAATGACTCTGATGGTCACCAATAATAACAATTGTTCTTCTGTCTGGTAATACTATTCTAATCATCTTTTTATTGCAAACAATGCTAGCTTGATTTTCGGCCAACCAGTCCATCCCTACTACTACATCAAAATCTTTCATAGGCATGGTAAATAGTGTGATGGGTAGCTTATATCCCTCAACCACAATGATGCAGTCTTTAAACACATAATTCACAGATACTTGACCGTTAGCAATATCAACTACCAACTTGTCGTCAAGTGGTACATAATTCATACGAGCATATAAAGCAAATTATGGAGATACAAACGAGAAATTTTCGCCCGAGTCAAATAACACTTTAGCATGAGATGAGTTCACAAGAAAAGTACATGTTACTACATCGGGTGTAGTTTCTGCTTCATGTGTGGTCATTTGAAAAGATCGACCCCGCGCCCCACTCGATCCTCTGCCCATACTTGGTCTCCCACGGCCGGTCGAAGTATTGCTTCCCATAGTGAGCTGTGGAGTTTTCAATTGTGGGCAATTGTTCTTAAAATGATCTGATGAATTACAATGGAAACATTTTCTGTTTTGTCGGCAGAAATTTGAAGTATGCCCAATTTCACCACAATTAAAACATTTTATGGGTTCTGTTCGACATTCTCCTCGGTGGTACTATCGACATCGGGGACAGGCTCTTTCTATCGGTCTCTGCATTGCTCTATTATTAAACTTTTGATCCTCGATAACTAGCTGAAGATCCTTCCCATTTTCTTTTATCCATCTGCTTCCCTTCTTCGCTTCTATTCTTATTTCTTTCGGTGATCTCTGCTGCATCTACTGCCATTGGAAAGGTAGAAGGATTCATTGCTATAACAAATTCTCTGATGGATGGTTTTAGACCCCAAATATATCATTCTACTTTTCTAGCCTCTGTTGAGATGTAATGCTCAGCAAACCTTGAATATTCTATGAATTTCTCTGTGTATTCTCTAACTGACCAAGAGTTCTGTTCCAACTTTAAGAAATTCTCTTCTATCTGTCTGACCGCTGTTTTAGGACATAATTGTTCTTTTAAATCTATTTACAAACTCCGCCCATGCCATCGTTTGTAAGATATCTGTTTTGGCCAATGATTCCACCTCCCACCAAAACAAAGCATTTAACTTTAAAATAGAGACTGCAAATCTGACTTTATCTGATTCTGCACATCGAATGGTGTTGAATACAGACTCTATCTCTTTGATCCAACACATAGCTTTAATCGGATCTCTGTCTCTTGAGAAGGTTGGTGGTTTGCGAGTTAAAAACATTTTTATGTCTCCTTCTCTATTATTGACAACTGGAGCTGCTGGGTTAATTTCAACTCTGCCAGTCTCGATTCTGGCATGAATTCCCATAATGGAAGTCAAGGTTTCTCTTAGCTTTCCCATTTCTTCAGCAAACATGTCTCTGGTCACGTATTCTGGTTGGGGTATCTGTTCCTGATTCATATTTTCAGAATTGGATTCTGCTTGATCTGTATTGTTTTCTGGTTGACTAGCTCTGCCTTGACCTCTGCCTCTGCCCCTTCCTCTGCTTCTGCCTCTGCCCTCAGAGGTACCAATAGGAGCTATAATAGGGGAATCTTCTTCTTCATTAGTGGGCTTGGGGCGGGTGATCCTCTTTGACCTTCTAGATCTACTTATCATCTGTAGATTTCAAAATTCATAAACATATCTTCACATTCCCAAATATAATAAAGTTTCCAAGTTCAGTTATGTACCTGTAAATTCAAAATTACATTGGCCAGATGTAATCCGAAAATACCTTACACACTGATCTCTTAACTTATCATATTTATTTCAAAGGTGCTAACTATGTCTGGGACCCTAATATGCAATGAAACAGTTTAAGTCTAGGCATCGTGCATGTGAATACCTAAATCCCTAAAACTCAGGCTCTGATACCAACTCTGTAACGCCTCCCAAACCATACATTGCATATAACATATATATCATACATAGAATACATGTTATCTCCCACATAGGTCCATAATACAAAAGTCTATAAATTACATAGACCAATTTTTTTTTCTTCCAAAAGTACATGCTCTTGTATTTTAGCATCCAAGCTTCAATATAAAGCATATAGGGAAGTAATTCACATAATGCTCTATCCCTTATTATCATTACCTGCACACATATTTTTGAAAACACAAAAATGAGGGTTGACATGAATGTATAGTGAGGTTCCCTTTTTATGTAATGCAGGGTGAAGATCACCAAAACATATATTTCAAACACTCCGTAGGTAACAAATTCTAAATCATAATCCATTTCGGTCCATCGGGCCTCTGGTTCCAAACACCACATTTAGAATTATTTTACTAAACATGACCAGAGCCCTTCTGGTTCCTTTACCAGCGCCTTTGGTTCCAAACCACACTTGTAATATATTTCAAGAACGAGGACCAGAGCCCCTCTGGTCTCTCTACCAGAGCTTCTGGTTTCTCGACCAGAGCCTCTGATTGCACTACCGTATCTTCTGGTTTAAAAGACAAGACCAACCAAAGCCCCTCTGGTCTGTTTTTCATAAAAAGATTCTAAGTATAAAATTCTTTGAATTATCTTTTAAAATGTAAATTTGACACAGAGCTCGTTTCTTACAAATACAGAGCCTYTGGTTTAACTAAAACTTTGTAAAAGACTTGTATAATTTTCAACCCATTATCCAGAGCTTYTKRTTCTWTATTGAKGTCCAACCAGAGCCCCTCTGGTTCCTTACAAGGAACAACCAGAGCCCCTCTGATTCCTCATAAAATGAACATTCGTATCCAAAACACTTTTAACCAAAACCAATGACCATAGGCCATATTTTCCCATAACCATAACATCAATACTACTATTTCCAATAAGAACAACATCTCTGAATCCTCAAATCACCAAGAAGAGAGAACTCCAATTTGTTGTAATTTTATTACATATGATAGCAAGAGTTATACCATGCACATACACACAACGACCATCCTTATTACTTCCATCAATCCCTTGTTTATAGCAATAGCTATCCATCACACACAACGACCATCCTTATTTCTCCTGAAATTCATATGAACTATTTCATCCAATGACAGGCTGCAGACCTTTTTGTCAGAGTGAACCTCGTTCATAGTTTTATCCAAAATCTATAGACTATTTCATCCAATAACGGAACAAAATCACATACGTTAGAGTGAACCTCGTCTATAATTTTAACCAAATCATATTCTCAACACAGGTTTATATTCAAACCTTTCAATCCATAAGAACAATTGGTTCTTCATATGATTTCTCAATCGTCTGTTTTTGCTTAAACCTCAAAACAAAATACCAAATCCAAACTGCTCCTTCAAACACAGTTCTTGCTCAATTCATAAAACATTTTCTTTTAAAAACCATTTAAACAGTTCTACTGGATTCTTTTAAATTTAAACCCATCAATATTCCATAATTTATAGAACCAAACAGTAGATAAAACTCACAATTTCTAATCGACGGTAGTTTAAAACTCACAGATTATATGAAAACAGTAGTTAAACTCACCTTAAAATAATAGATTCTGCAGATTATCACGCAACAAATAACAGAATCTTTAAACAGCGATATTCTTCAAGAATATTTTTCAAGAACTTCTTTCAAGAACACTTTCACCGTCTTTAAATTTCTCTTGTATATTTTGTAAAATAGTGAACTGATAAGGTCCTTACCTTATCCTCTTTCTTTTATACATAGGATGAGGCGGTGGTAAATATCTTGCAATATAAAATCATTTAGGCGGTGGAAAGATAAAATTTTATAATCAACCTTTCTTAACCATGAARGTTTGGATTATAATATTCCCACATATTATTATCATATAACCGCCTATAAACTTTCCACATGCATGCATAATATCCAATTACCACACATGTGCACATAATTCATGCACTTATCTTTAAGACAATATGCATGCTATCACATAATTTACATAATGAACACATAAATTTACCTCAACCCAGGTTTGCAGAAAACCCAGTTATAACACTTGAGTTGAGTGTTCTTCCATATCACTTGAGAGCAATAGCTTGCTGCGGCTACATACTCTGCTTCTGCAATGGATATTGACACACAGTTCTATTTCTTGGATGTCCAACTCACCAACTTGTTGCCAAGTAGTTGATAGCTCCTAGATGTACTCTTCCTATCGAGCTTACAACCTGCATAATTAGAATCTGTATATGCAAGTAAATCAAATTCAGAATGCTTAGGATACCAAAGACCTAAGAATTGAGTCCCTTTGAGGTATCAAAAGATTCTTTTCACAACAGAGAGGTGATATTCCTTACGATTTGATTGATATCTAGCACACAAACAAGTAGCAAACATTATGTCTGTTCTAGTAGCCGTGGGATACAATTGTGAACCCAATCATTCCACAGTAAGTCTTAACATCCACCGGTTTTCTAGATGGACCTTTGTCAAGCTTAGTGCCTGTGGCAATTGGTGTTCTCATTGTGGAAGAGTTATGAAGTTGGTACTTCTTCAATATGTCAGAGACATATTTGGCTTGATTAATGAAGACACCATCTTCTCTTTGTTTTACTTGGAGGCCAAAGAAGAATGTTAATTCTCCCATGATGTTCATTTCCATCTCACTCTTCATCAATGTAGAGATATTATCACAGTGTCTCTGGTTTGGTGAACCAAAGATAATATCGTCCACATAGATCTGGACTAGAAGCATATCACCTTAATACCTCTTAATAAACAAAGTGGTATCAATTTTACCTTTTTTGAAACCATTGGAAGTTAAAAAGGACGAGAGTCATTCATACCAGGCTCTTGGCGCTTGCTTGATCCCATACAAAGCTTTGTCTAGGAAATAGACATACTCTGGGTGTATTGAGCTCTCAAACCCAGGCGGTTGCTGCACATAGACTTCCTCTTTTAGCTTACCATTTAGAAAGGTGACTTAACGGCCATTTGATAGACCCAAAATCCTTTCTATACAAAGAAGTTTAGAAATAGGTGTATAGCTTCTAGCTTTGCAACTGGTGCAAAGGTCTCGTCATAGTCTATGACTTTTTCTTGGAAGTAACCTTTTGCAACTAACCTGGCTTTGTTTGTTATTACAATGCCATCCTCATCCTTCTTGTTCCTAAAAACTCATTTAGTGCCAATTACAAGTTTATCTTTTGGTAAAGAAACAAGAGTTCATACCTTATTTCTTTCAAATTGTTGAAGCTCTTCTTACATGGAATCAACTCAACTTGGGTCTTCTAGGTCTTTATGAACTTTCTTGGGCTCTACTACGCTTATAAAGTTTCCAAACAGAGATGCGATGAACGTCCATAGTTGCGATGAACTGTGCATCTCCATAACCCCTTTGGTTACCAACACTTGGAGTTTTCCACTACTGTTCAACCAGAGGCACCAATGAAGAAGATATCAAGACATGGTTGAACACACGCCATAGAAGACAGCTGGAGATGGCAAATCGACAGCTGGATTCTCTATCCCTTACGTAGCTTTATTTACTTTCCATAAGTCTAGATTTCTTTCCCTTGTAAGAGATTTGCTACATATCTTCCATAGATAGCAATCTCCTTAATTAGATTTCTAGTATAAATAGTCTTTACCTTTCATGTAAACGTTTACGCTTTTCCGCCTAATCATTTGAATAAAAGTGAATCATTCGACACTCATTATTACTCTTGAATATTCTCGTTGTGTTCTTGAGTGTTCTTCACTTTTTTTTATCAACATGACATATTTAGGTTATTCATAGCTTAAATATTAGTGTTATTGAGAGATCTGGGATCAACAATTGGTATCAGAGCCAATTGATTGTTTTTCAATCAAATTCAATCAAATAAAAAATCTCTCAAATTTTTCACCCATTCGAGTTCATACTCTTCTTCTCCAAAAAGCGCATTTTTTCTTCTCTTCAAAAATCTCTAATGGCCAACTGGAATTCTGCATATAGTGTAGGTTCCCTCACCAAACCTCCAACTCTTCAAAGAGAAGAGTACCCACAATGGAGGATAAGGATGCTGAACTTCCTGGAGGGGATGGACAGGAATCTCCTCAGATCCGTCATGGAAGGTCCTTACATTCCTCAGACTCTTGTTCCAAGAGTCCCAGGAACAAGCACTACTGCAGAAGTGGCTGCTTACTACATGCCCAAAGATGAGAAGAACTGGGACGAGGATGACCTTGAGCGTGTAGAGGCAGACAGGAAAGAAAAGAGGTTGATCATAATGACCATTCCAAATGACATCTTTCAGTACCTCGACGCATGCACCACAATGAAGGAAATATGGGACGAGCTGGCGAGCCAAGTGGAAGGAGGTGCAAAAATGAAGAAAAATTGTAGGACTCAATGCCTCAACGAATATACAAATTTCAAGGCTCTCACTAATGAACCGATTCAGAAGACTTATGTTCGTTTCAACACATTGATCAATCAATGTCGCTGAAATGACATCTCTAGGATGAAGAAAGAAAACAATGTTTTGTTTCTCAAGAGTCTCGGTGATGAGTGGACTCAGTTGTCGATGTCCCTCCAAGCAAATCAGGACTTAGACAGTTGGTTGCTTCATGACGTCTATGGAACTCTTGCTGCACAAGAAAAGGACATAATGAAGAGGAAAATGTCCATCGATAGACCTCTTGCCCTTGCTGCAGAAGAAAAAGAAGTTACAAGGACCTCTACCACAGACCACAGAAAAAAAAACAAGAATGCACTCATAGTAGAGTCAGAATCCGAAGAAGAGCCATCTGATTCTGATGATGACCTCAATGCCTTCACCAAGTCTCTGGCCTTGATAACGAAATATTTCCAAAAACAGTTTGTCAAGAAGCCGTATGAAAGAAGAGAATCCAGAAGGGAGAAGTACTAGCCATCATATGATTAGAAGCCGATGAAGTTCCATCAGAAGGAAAAAATAAGAGAGGGAAGAGAAGAAAGAGAGGAGAGAAGAGAAGAAAGAAGAGAAGGAGACGGTAGGAAAAATGATCTTCGCTGCTTCAGATGCGGGAAGATAGGACATTTTTTGAAAGAATGCAGAGGACGCCTGTTAAAGGATGCTGATTACTATAAAAATAAATACAAGTACAATCCGAAGGAGCGAAGCCTGATGGCTGAAAAAGAAAATTGGGTGTCTGATTCTTCGTTTGATGAAGAAGACAAGGCACTCATATGCCTCATGGCCACGTTCAATACAGAATCCACCTCTGACTCAGATGATCAGGTATGTGACCCTTCCATCGATGAAACCAACTCTACTCCATCAAAGATAGAATTAAGGATCATGAAACTTTTTATAACACCCCATTCCACACATTGCATGTAACATATACTTCATACACAAGAAATACATGTTTATATACCACAYAGGTCCCTTAGTACAAGAATTTATCAATACAGAATACATGGTTCAAAAATTGAAAATACAATCCTTGTATTGTTCCACGTTCAGCTAACAAAACTACACATAGCATAGCTAAATCTTCTACCAAATATGCATCTAGGAAAATATCACAATTTTCCTTTCCCTTTACCGTCTGAACCTCCTGCAATACATATTTAAAATCACAAAACGAGGCTTAGATCGAAAGGTCTAGTGAGTTACCCTTTTTATGTTATTGCAAGGTGAAAATCACCAAAACTTTTGTTTGAAAACATTGTTTCATATAAATAACAAATATATGAACAAACATATCATACTACCAATACCTTTTCAATTCTAAAGTCAATCTTTCAGCTTTCAGGTTACACATCTAAACCTAAACAAGTTTATCATAATGCCACTTTTAAACATTTTCAATTAACACAAAGTTTATTTAAATCTTCAAGCCAAACCTGTTATTTTCTTCTCAATAACATCCAGACTATGATTTCCAATAAGAACTCTGATTCTAAATCTCTAAATCATAAAGAAATAAAGATTCCAAATCACGGTAATCTTAAAGGATATAATAGTAAGAGTTATATTACACATCACACATACAAATGCCACCCTTATATCTAAAGGTACACCTCTCCTTGATATGCCACCCTTATCCCATAGTACACCTCTCCTTGATATGCCACCATTATCCCATGGTATACCTCTCCTTGATATGCCACCCTTATTTCCTCATCAAAATATTTTTCATAAAAACTATTCCAATTAGAACAGACTGCAGCCATAAATGTTCTAATAGAATATCATCAGTTCAGAATCGGTTTTTATCAAAATTTCCATTCTTTACACAAGAATATTAAAAATAACAATTTATGCAAACCATGCACAAGTAAACAAATCCGGTCAACTTAGACTTGGCCGGACTTTGTCCCCGTTCAAGCCTTGGCCGGTTTCTAACCCGGAAAACACTTGTGCCACTTGTCCGATTTAACAATCCGATCAACAATCCACTCAATGCCTTGTCCGATTTAACAATCCGCTCAACAATCCCCTCAACGCCTTGTCTGATTTAACAATCCGATCAATAATAAAATAAATCCAATCATCCTTCACCGGGTTTATATATTTATATCGTACAAGCCTTGTCCGATTGTCAACTCTAAATCGCACAACCTTATGAGCGATATAGTAATAAATCGGACATCACTTTACCCGGTTTAAAAACTACGTCCGATAAACTTTTGAAACTCAATTCAATAGACAATTCAAAGTATTTTTGAAAGCATTTAACCACTCACCTTTAAAATCTTTTAGAAATAAACTTGAACCCAACTTTGAATCCACTTGATTCCAATCAAAAGTAATCCAGTCACCACTTCTTCTTCTTAAATCGCACACTATTCTCAATTTTGGCAAGGGAGTGCAAATGGAAGCTTAGTCTTCCTTTTTATACCTTTCTAAAAGGAGTTTGGCGGCTAAACTGCCCTTACCATGCATGCATGCCTACACCACAAATACTTTATGCATGCCATCACCCATTTACATGTATAATTATGCACACATACACGCACACAATCTTATATATATGCATCCATATTATGCATATAATTCCACATACTAACATGATCAAATATAGGAATTTATCATGTTGTCACATAATTATTTAACAAGTAATCACGTACTAATTACCTCAGGTGATAACATGGATCCAGTTATCACATTATCCACCCCTCAAAAGAATTTCGTCCCGGAATTCCTTTAATTAAAGAGCCACGGATACTCTGATTTCATTTTCAATTCCAATTCCCAAGTTGCTTTTGATCCTTTGTGAAACTTCCACTGTACTTTAACCAAACTGATCTCTTTGTTTCTCAACACCCTAATCTTTCGGTCAATCACGGCTTCTGGTGTTTCCACAAAGTTCAACTTACTGTCCAGTTTAACCTCTGGTAACGGTACATCGAAACTCAAATCAGGTAAACATTTCCGCAGGTTCGATACATGAAAAGTATTGTGGATCATACTTAATTCTTCTGGTAGCTCTAATTGGTAAGCCACCGACCTAATTCATTTACATATTTTGAATGGCCCAACATACCTCGGACTGAGCTTACCCTTCTTTCCGCATCTGATAATGCCCTTCCATGGCGAAATTTTTAGCATCACAAGATCTCCTACACAAAACTCAATTGGCTTTCGGCGATTATCAGCATAACTTTTTTGGCGGTCTTGTGCTGTTATGATTCTTTCACGGATCTGTTCAATCTTTTTTGAAGTTTCTTGAACAATCTCATGACCCGTCAACTGCCTTTCTCCTATCTCGTTCCAACACAACGGTGTTCAACATTTACGTCCATACAATACTTCATACGGTGCCGCTTGGATGCTGGAATGGTAACTGTTATTGTATGCAAACTCTATTAGTGGCAAATGATCTTCCCATGATCCCCCGAACTCTATGACACAACTTCTCAACATATCATCGAAAGTCTAGATAGTTCTTGTACTTTGTCCGTCAGTTTGCAGATGATAAGCTGTACTTAATCGAATTTCAGATCCTAGCGCTTTCTATAAACTCTTACAGAACTTTGAAGTGAAACGACTATCTCTATCAGAGATAATAGATAGTGGAACACCGTGCATGGTTACAATCTCTTTGATATAAATTTGTGCTAGTTTTTTTTTCTAAAGAGTAATTCTCTCTTAAGGGTAGAAAATGCGCAGATTTAGATAGGCGATCAACAATTACCCAGATTGCGTCATACCCCCTTTAGAGTTCAGGGTAATTTCATGACAAAATCCATTGTAATGTGATCCCATTTCCATATAGGAATCTCCAAACATTCAAGACTTCTATACGGCTTCTGATGTTCAATCTTAACCTTTAGACACGTTATACACTGTTCCACATATCTGGCTATGCCCCTCTTCAATTCGGGTCACCAATAAAAAGATTTCAAATCTCTTTACATCTTATTGGTACTTGGATGAATAAAATATATCGGGACTTATGGCTTTCATTTAGTATAACTTTCAGGATATCCCCGAAATACGGTATCCAAATTTGCCCTTGAAAGCACAAAATCCCTTCATTGTTCGGTTCTAGAGTTGAAATCATTTCACCCAATCTTTCCGATTTGACCAGATCTTCTTTCATGACTTCTTTCTGACATCTCAGAATTTCTTTATGAATATCAGAGACTAAGTTCATTCTCATTGCAAAGCGTTAATAGTCCCACTTTTTTCTTTTCTACTCAATGCGTCAGCTACCACATTGGCTTTTCTTGGGTGGTAAAGGATTTCATAGTCATAATCATTTACAAGTTTAATCCACCGGCGCTGCCGCATATTCAATTCTTTTTGGCTGAACAAATGATGTAGACTCTTATGATCAGCATAAATCTGGCACTTTATCCCCAGAAGATAATGACTCTAGATTTTCAAAGCAAACACCACCGCTGCTAATTCCATATCATGAGTTTGATATTGCTTCTCATGATCCTTTAATTGCCTTGATGCATAAGAAATTACCTTTCCTCTTTGCATCAAAACACATCCCAATCCCAGTTTCAAAGCATCACTATATACTACAAAATCTTCTGATCCATCGGGTAGGGTCAATAACGGTGCACTACAGAGATGATCTTTTAACAGTTGAAAGGCCTTTTGTTGTTCTTCCTCCCACTGAAATTTGACATTCTTCCGAGTCAATTTGGTACATGGCACAACTATTTTAGAAAAATCTTGAATAAATTTACGGTAATAGTCTGCCAAACCCAAAAAGCTTCGGACTTCAGAAGGAGTTTTTGGAGCTTCCCACTTTTCAACTGCTTATATTTTAGCTGGATCTACCTTCACCCCTTCTGTTAGGACTGAAAATCAATGTTAAATTGTATCGTCTTGAAAGTTAATTTTGTCTATAATTGTATAAGTCATCATGTTTGACTTTTCTATATAGTTTGACTTTGACTTTCAAGGGTTATTGTTTGACCCTATAAATAGCTTGCGTTAGTGTAAATCTTATAAGAAACTCATTGTAATATCAGTTTACATAATAGAGGTTTGACCAAGATTGAATGTTTGACTTTTCCTCTCATCATCTCCTTCATGGTCTTAAATGTTAAATCTTAGATTCTGCCATGAATTGTTGATGGAAGCTTGAACATTGATCATATTGGACTCTCAATTGGTATTAGAGTTGGAGTGCATAGAAATCAGGAAGAAGAGATCATCTTTTCAAGAAATTTTTTGTAAAAGAATATCTACTGTTCATCTTTTTCATCTAATGTTCTTAATGTGTTCTTCATCTTTTTATCAAATTTTTTCGTGAATCTTTCAATTTTTGGTGATTTGATGTTAAAATGTTGATCAATGTGTGCATAATTGAGTCAGGAATATTTGTTGTTTACAAGTTTTTGGGTTTTAATTGTTTGTGTGAGAGATCTGGTGAAATTTGTGGTTTTGAATTTTTTTTATGTTCTTCAAAGTTTTATCAAAAATTCAGTTTTTTATCCAGATTTTGGTGAAAAGGTTGATAATTTTGTGTTTTTGATGTGTTTTGATCGGATTAGGATTGATCGGATTTGCTATATCGCTCAAGACATTTCATTTGTTCACACTTAGCTTACCCGGATTGGTATAACATGACCCAAAAACAGAACTTCCCTTAACCAGAACTCACACTTATATAACTTTGCATACAACTTTTCTCTTTTCAGCAATTCCAGTATTAGACGAAGATGTTCTGTGTGGTCTTCTTCGGTCTTAGAGTATATAAGAATATCATCAATAAATACAATAACGAATTTATCAAGATATTATTTACATACCCTATTCATTAAATCCATGAAGGCTGCGGGCGCATTAGTTAAGCCGAATGGCATAACTAAGAATTCATGATACCCATACCTAGTTTGGAAAGCTGTTGTGGCGATGTCTTCCTCCCTGAATTTTAGTTGGTGATACCCCGACCTTAAATCAATCTTGGAGAAATAACTCGCTCCCACCAATTGGTCAAACAAATCATCAATTATTGGAAAGGATATTTGTTCTTAATAGTCAATTTTTTCAATTCACGATAATCTATACACATTCGCATAGATCCATATTTCTTCTTAACAAATAAGACCGGAGCTCCCCAAGGTGAAGTGCTGGGTCGAATAAACCCTCTATCAGTTAAACCTTTGAACTGGGCAACTAATTCCTTCAGTTCTGACGGAGCCAACCGGTACGACGCCTTGGATACTGGTGCTGCGCCCGGTCTAAGATCAATTTTGAATTCGATAACTCTATCCAGTGGTAATCCAGATAAATCTTCTGGAAAGACTTCTGGGTATTCATTAACAATGGGAATTAATTCTTGCTTTCCTTTTTCTTTCTTCAAATCAATCACATATGCCAAACACCCCTGACACTTCTTTCGGAGACATTTCTAAGCTTTCAACACTATCAAGAGATTGGTATGATGATTCTGACGATCACCATAGATAACAACTGTTCCCCTCTCTGGTATAATGATTCTGATCATTTTCTTATTGCAAATAATACTGGCCTGATACTCTGCCAACCAATCCATACCCACTACTACATCGAATTCTTTCATTGGCATTGGGAACAACCAAATTGGTAGCTCACATCCATCAATAACAATAATACAGTTATTGAATACACTAGTAACAAATTCCTGATTATTAGCAATATCAACTACTAATTCGTCATCAAGTAGCACAGAATTCAAACATGCAATTTGAGCAAACGATGTTGATACAAACGAAAAGTTTGCACCAGAGTCAAATAACACCTTAGCACGTATAGAATTTAGAAGGAAAGTACATGTTACTACATCTGGCGATGCTTCTGCCTCATTCTTTGTCATCTGGAAGGACCGTCCTCGTGCCCCTCCTTGCCCTTCTGTTGTTATAGTAGGTCTTCTTCGAGTACCCAACACATTACTCCCCATAGTCAACTGCGGGATTTTTAACAACGGACAGTTTGGTCGTATATGGTGTAATAACCAGATCTTGGTTATTACCCAAGGTAATTTATACGTGAATATTTGACTAAATGATTTCGTGATAGCATGATAAACTGATATGTTTATTATATGTTGAGATGTGAAAATGTGCAATATTTAGATATGAATATATATATATATATTGACACATATATATATATGTGTGTATGGAATATAATATATATATATATTTATGTTATTAATTTTGAGTGCAAATGGTGATGCATACGTGGATGTTGTGTGCATAGAAGTAGGAGGTGTGTGTGCATGTGGGTTGTGCATTCTTATATGTGATTGGTTAAGCTTGAGGTGGAGGGTGATATGAAAGGCGGTCTAAACCGACCTTTCCCTAATTGGGAGGTATAAAAGGGAGGTTATTCCCTTCATTTAACTTGCCTGCCATTTTGAAGATTTGAGAGGAAGTTGAGAGGTTTAAAAGAGAGTGTTGTCCGGTTTGCTGTAAGAAGGTGATTTCGAGTGCTGGATTTCAAAAGGGTAGATTTCAAGAGTTTTGTATTCAAAAGTTTTTTTTAAAAGGTGAGTGGTTTCTAAATCTTTTGCATAAAAATCTATTATTGATTTTATTAGTATGCCTCGTATTTTTATCCTTGAAATGGAACTTTGATTATATTGTCTAAATGTTATCCGGACAAAGTTTGACCGGATAAGGGTTTAAACCGGATAAGCCTTGAGAGGTTTATTGAGAGGTTTA
>NC_037539.1:28243819-28253689 GCF_001531365.2 Cynara cardunculus var. scolymus
TCTAATCATCGAAGCTAAATCCTAGAAAGACTTAGTTTTCAATAAAGATCCTGAAATAAGGTACTAACCTGAAATCTCAAAATGCAGGATTGTCACATCACCACACTTGTAACACTTATTTGGGTCCCTCTTACATTCACCTTGATGAACCTGTCGGCATTGGGTACATACTTTCTCACCACCCTTCTGTTCAGCTCTATTATCATATCTTACTACTTTTGGCCTTCGAAAGTTTGATGAAGGCCCTTCCCAACGTCTTTTCTCCACAACCTTACCCTCTGCTTGCCGATTCTTATTTCGTTCCATTACTTCTGCCGCATCCATGGTTAGTGAAAAGATATTGGGATTCATAACAATTACAAATTAACGGATTGAAGGTTTCAATCCCCAAATATACCTTTCCACCTTCATGGATTCTGATGAAATGTAACTTTATCAGTTTCCAGACACCGGATGGTGTTGAACACAGATTCAATCTTCTCGATCCAGCACATGGCTTTAACTGGATCCCTCTCTCCAGAGAAAGTTGGTGATTTACATGCTACGAACATTTTGATGTCTCCTTCCTTGTTATGAGTAACCGGAATAGAGGGATGTACTTCCACTCTTTCTGTTTCCACTTTAGCCGGTATTCCCATAATAGACGTTAATGTTTCCCGTAACTTCCCCATTTCCTCCGCCAGCATATCTCTGGCTACATACTCTGGGTGTGGCACTGATCTTTCCTAAACATTCCCATAATGGGATTCTTCATGTTCAGAGTGTACTTCAGTCCGACCCCTTCCCTGTGACTGACTTCTCCCCTTGCCTCTTCCTCTGGTTCTCCCCCAACCTCTATTTCCAGAAATACTGGTCGGAAGATTAGCAAGTGATTCCTCTCTTTCCTTAGACTCTGGACGGGCTATTCTGTTAGAACCCATAAGTATTATGCATGAAGTAATGAAGACAAACAAGTGATAAAGAACTAGAAGGCCGATGGAAGACTTCAAGGAAAAATGACTAAGTCTGAAGAACAACTAGAGGGTCGATGAACTGACCAGAGGTGCGATGGAAAGTGCATCTTCATAAACACTCTGGGTACTAACACTTGGAGTTTCCATCACCAGTTCAACTAGAGCCAAGCAATGAAGATTTGAAGATAAGGCTGAACTCATACCCTATGGAAGACAGCTGGAGATGACCAATCAACAGCTGGATTCTACAAAGTTTATCTTGCTTTAATGTTTATCCATGTTTTAGATAAGTTTTATCTATTAGTAGAAGATTAGTTGAATAGTCTCAGTAGATAGTTATCTTCTTAGATAGATTACTAGTATAAATAAGTGGTTAGGCCTATTGTAATTTTTGACACTTTACATGTTTCACAATCATTGGAATAAAGTGAAATCTTTGGCATTCAAGTTTATCCTTTGAATGATCATACATTGTTTTTGAGTGTTCATCATTTTATTCATCCCAACACTATAATTTGGTTTTTCTTAACTTAATTATTAGTGTTATTGAGAGATCTGGGATCAACATATTCTTTAAGATCCAATTGATTGTTTTTCCAATCAAACGATAATAAAAAATCTTTCAATTCACGTTTTTTCATAAAATATCTTCTCTAAAAACGTAAATTATCTCTCTTCTAAAAATCTTAATGGCCAACTGGAATTCCGCTTATAATGTTGGTTCCCTCACCAAACCTCCAACTCTGCAAAGAGAAGAGTACCTACAATGGAGGATACGGATGGTGAACTTTCTGGAAGGGATGGAACATAAATCTTCTGCGATCTGTCATGGAGGGTCCCTATGTTCCACAGATTCTTGTTCCAAGAGTCCCAAGAACAAATACCAAAGCATAAATTCCTACCTATTAAATGCCAAAGGATGAGAAGAATTGGGATGAAGACGACATAGAGCGGGTAGAGACCGACAAGAAGGCCAAAAAACTAATAATTATGGCCATTCCCAATGAAATCTTCCAATCCCTTGATGCATGTTCCACAGTAAAAGAACTATGGGATGAGCTAGCAAGCCAATTGGAAGGAGGAGCAAAGACTAAGAAGAATCATAGAGCCCAATGTCTCAACAAATATACAAACTTCAAAGCCCTTCTTGATGAACCGATTCAGAAGACAAATGATTGTTTCAACACATTGATTAATCAATGTCGTCGAAATGATATATCCAGGACGAAGGAAGAAAACAAAGTTTTGTTCCTTAAAAGTCTCGGCGATGAATGGACACAGCTATCGATGTCCCTTCAAGCAAATCAGGACTTAGACAGTTGGTCACTTCATGACGTATACAAAATGCTTGCTGCACAAGAGAACGATATCATGAAGAAAAAAGTGCCCATCGGTGGACCCCTGGCTCTTGCAGCTGAAGAAAAGGATGTGTCAAGGACCTCCACCAGAGACCACAAGAAGAAAGGAAAGAAAGCACTGGTGGTAGAATCAGATTCTGAGGATGAAACATCTGAATCAGATAATTATATCAAAGCCTTTGCTAAATCTATGGCCTTGATCACAAAGCAGTTCCAGAAAAAGTTCATCAAAAAGCCCTATGAACAAAGAGAATTCAAGAGGGAAAGGTACCAGCCATTCTATGAAAGGAAGCTATCAAAATTTTATCAGAGGGAAGGTAGAAGAGATGGAAGAGAAGAGAGAGAAGACAGAAGAGAAGATAGAAGAAAGGAGAAGAAAGAGGACAGAGATGGAAGGAAAAATGACCTCCGCTACTTTAGGTGCGGAAAAATTGGTCATTTTTCCAAAGAATGCAGAGCACGACTGGTAAAGGATGCTAATTACTACAAGAATAAATATAAGTACATTCCTAGAGAGCGAAGTCTGATGGATGAGAAAGAAAATTGGGTGTCTGATTCTTCATCCGATGAAGAAGACAAATCACTCATCTGTCTGATGGCCACGTCCAATGCAGAATCTGCCTCTGACACTGATGATCAGGACCAACATGTGCAACCATGGTACATGGATTCAGGTTGCTCCAGGCACATGACTGGTGACAAAAGTTAGCTGACCTCCTTCATCAAAAAATCTGGAGGCTCTGTCACTTTTGGAGACAACAGTAAGGGAACCATCAAGGGATACAGAACTCTCATCAAAGGCAACATCTCCATCAGCAAAGTGGCTTATGTTGAAGGTTTGAAGCACAACTTACTAAGCATAAGCCAGTTCTGCGACAAGGGTCTTGAAGTCAGATTCCACAAAGGTTTTTGTATCATAGAAACAAAGCCCGGTCAAACCATCATCAGGGCCAAGAGAGAAGGGAATCTATATCTTCTGGATTTTCAATTCTCTGAGGGACAAGACACCCTTTGCCTTGTATCCCATAAGAGCGATGAAAATTGGCTACGGCACCAGAAGTTCTCACACCTGAATTTTGATGTCTTAAGCAAGCTAGCCAAACAAAAGCTGGTCAAGGGGATTCTTGATCTCAACTTTGAAAAAGATCATCTATGCTCAGCCTGCAAGATGGGAAAGCTAAAACGGGCCTCTCACTGAACAAAGTCAGAAACCTCCTGCACCAAGCCCTTGGACATGATCCATATTGATCTCTGTGAGCCCATATCTACACAAAGCCTCTCAGGAAAGAAGTACATATTGGTACTAGTTGATGAATACTCGAGATACACCTAGGTTGAGTTTGTGAAGAAGAAATCAGATGTTCCTGACCTACTCATTGGGGTGATGAAAAGACTCCAAGTCCTTCTACAACGAAAACTCATTAAAGTTAGAAGTGACAATGGAACTACATTCAAAAATGCCAGAATCGATGAACACCTCATCAGTGAAGGCATCACACAAAACTTTTCAGCAGCCAGAACCCCACAACAGAATGGTGTGGTAGAACGAAGGAACAAAATCCTCATGGAAGTAGCAAGGACCATGCTTACTTTATCGGAGTTACCCATCACCTTCTGGGCTGAAGCAATTTCTATTGCATGCTTCACCCAGAATTGGTCCATCATCAACAAGAGGCACTAGAAGACACCCTATGAGCTCATCAATCAGAGAAGACCAAATGTCAAGTATTTTCATGTCTTTGGATGCAAATGTTTTGTACTCAATAATAGGGAATATCTTGGCAAATTCGACAAGAAAGTTAATGAAGGGATCTTTCTGGGATACTCTCAATCCGCAAAAGCCTACAGAGTCTACATCAAAAGGACAAAGATTGTTATAGAAAACATCAATGTGTCCTTTGATGACTCCACACCAATGACTTCTGGACACAACAGTTCAGGACTCGGACTTCAAAGAAGAGCATCTGATTCATCACTTGGCAAACCCAATGAGTCAGAGTTAGTTCAATTATTTGAAGACATCTTCGAAATCTCTGGACCTGTACCTACTGCAAAATCCACTTCCAGAACCAATGAAGAACATGAAGTCTCCAATGCTAAAGGTACAACTCTTACTGAAACTCATGTTACTTCACCTTCTACTTCCTCTGTGTCTTCAGATCAAGAACAAGAACCATAATCTAACTTTGGAGATGATCTCTTCAAGGGGGAGCAAGCAGTTCCATCAGTCGATGAAGAACTGCATCCTGTTGCTCCAGAACCCCAGTCAAGCACCAAGTGGACGAAAGACCACCCACAACACCAAATCATTGGTGATCTAACATCTGGTGTAAAGACAAGATCAGCAACAGCCAATGAATGCCTCTTCGCCAACTTTCTTAGCATGATAGAACCAAAAAAAAAAAATCTGAAGCCCTACAAGATCCAAACTGGATAGATGCAATGCAAGAAGAACTACTATAGTTTCAGAGAAACAAGGTATGGTCCCTTATGCCTCTAGCCAAAGGGAAGACGACCATAGGAACCAAATGGGTCTTCAGAAACAAGAAGGACGAAGATGACATAGTCATAAGGAACAAGGCCAGGCTTGTTGCCAAGGGCTACTGCCAGGAAGAACGGATTGACTACGATGAGACATTTGCTCCCGTCGCAAGACTTGAAGCCATCAGGATATTCCTAGCCTATGTAGCTCACAAAGGCTTTAAGGTTTATCAGATGGATGTCAAGTCTGCCTTCCTCAACGGCGAACTTCAAGAAGAAGTTTACGTGCAGCAGCCCCTGGGTTTGAAGTTTCAAAACATCCAGAGTATGTCTACTTTCTCGACAAAGCCCTCTATGGGCTGAAGCAAGCACCCAGGGCCTGGTATGAAACTCTATCCACCTTTCTCATCAAAAATGCCTTCGAAAAAGGTACAATCGATACAACCCTCTTTCTCAAGAAGCATAAATGTGACATAGTACTTGTACAAATATATGTGGA
Organism: Cynara cardunculus var. scolymus; assembly: GCF_001531365.2. Classification (NCBI taxonomy): domain Eukaryota; kingdom Viridiplantae; phylum Streptophyta; class Magnoliopsida; order Asterales; family Asteraceae; genus Cynara; species Cynara cardunculus. Next base: position 28,249,111 of record NC_037539.1, read on the forward strand.
CGACATCATATTTGGCTCTACAAATGCAAAACATTGTGAAAAATTCTCAGAGCTGATGAAAAGCAAATTTGAGATGAGTATGATGGGAGAACTTAGTTTCTTCCTTGGTCATCAAATAAACAAACTTCATAAAGGATTTTCATCAATCAGTCCAAGTATGTGACTGACTTTCTAAAGAAATACTCTCTCTCCAATTCATCATCGATGAGAACACCTATGGCTACAGGAGCTAAGTTATTTGTTGATCCATCAGGCAAATCTATAGATGTAACAACCTACAAAGGCATGATTGGATCACTCCTGTATCTGACTGTAGTAGACCAGATATTATGTTTGCTACATGTCTTTGTGCAAGGTATCAATCTAATCCTAAAGAATCTCATCTCTTTACAGTCAAGAGGATCTTTAGATAACTTAAGCGAACCACTTCATTGGGTCTCTGGTATCCTAAGAACTCTGGCTTTGATCTAATAGCCTATACATATGCAGATCATGCAGGTTGCAAGCTTGATAGAAAGAGTACGTCTGGAAGCTGTCAACTCTTGGAGGACAAGCTGGTGAGTTGGACATCCAGAAAACAGAATTGTATCTCAACCTCTACAGCAGATGCATAATATGTTGCTGCTGCTAGTTGTTGTTCACAAGTTCTCTAGATGAAGACTCAGCTTAAGGACTATGGCTTTAAATATGAAAAGATACCAATCCTCTGTGACTCCAAGAGTGCAATAGCCATCTCTTCAAATCCTGTGCGAAATTCCAAGACCAAGCACCTTGATGTAAGGTACCACTTTCTGAAAGACAATGTTGAAAAAGGTAATATAGAGATGTACTTTGTTCCCACTGAGATTCAACTTGCTGACATTTTCACAAAAGCTCTTGATGAGAAAAGATTTTTATTCCAAGTCAGCAAGATGGGTATGCTGAATCTCACCACTTAGAGGCAATCAATTGTTTGAAACCAGAGATCCTCAATATCTCATGGTCATGCCTATAAGTGATATATAGTATAATAACCATAAACTCCAAGTACTCCAAACCAGAGCCTCTAGTTGTAAAGACTAGAGCCTCTGGCCATTTAGAATCACTTAGATTAATTTTTGGCAAAAATTTTCATCGCCTTTGGAACCAGAGACCTCTGGTCCAAACCAAATACTTGGTATTTTTTTCACCAAGTATTCCCCTCCAAACTAGAGCCTCTGGTTGTATAGACCAGAGCCTCTAGATTCCAATTCTTTGAGACTAGAGCCTCTTTGGTCTCAAACTTGGACTTCCTTGGTCATTCATGCATATAATCACGTCATTTTCCATCAAACTTTGGAACCAGAGCCCTCTAGTCCAAAGCCAATACTTTGTGAACTTTTTCACTAAGTACTCCTTCCTCAACCAGAGTCTCTAGTTCTAAAGACCAGAGCCTCTAGATTCAAAGCCTTTGGAACGAGAGCCCTCTGGTCTCAAAGGCACATTCATTCTACACCCGCATACATGCACTTAACCAATTTTTCATATTTCTTTGCATCGCCTTTGCAACCAAAGCCCTCTGGTCTCAAAGGCTCCATCTTTTCATACCATTTTGCATATAACCATAACTTTATAATTATTCTCATCGCCTTTGCAACCAGAGCCTCTGGTTCTAAAGACTAGAGAGTCTGAATTTGTTGTTTTTGGCACCAGAGCCCTCTGGTTTCAAAGACCAACTCTTTTTCATGTCATTTCTCATTCTTAACCACATCTAATATCATTTTTTTCATCATCTTTCACAACCAAAGCTTCTGGTTGTATAGACCAGAGCCTCTGGTCATCAAAAAACAACCTTCCCATTGATTCTAGGGGGAGTTTTAAAGTCAAATCTCATCCCCATGCATCTTTTGAGGGGGAGTCTTTCATTGCATAAATATGCATTTTCCATCCCAGAGCCTCTGGTTATACTATCCAGATACTCTGGACATCAAAATGCTATATACAAGAGATGAATAAACAGAGACCTCTGGTCCTACACAATGGGTTGTCCATGTTTAAACAGAGCCTCTGGTTTGTCTAACCAAGGATTATTATTCATACAACCCAACATTTCATCAATGAACCTGTTCATCACTCCCAACCAGAGACCTCTGGTTCCTCACCCAATGAATCATGACCAACCAGAGCTCCTCTGGTTCCATGAAAAAATCTTTTTCATTCAAAAAACCCATCTTAATTGAAAACCTTTTTAAGATTATACAAAATTGCAGCTTTTGTGACTAAAAACTATACAACATGGGTTTTTAGAAGACCAAAACTTCGTAATTACTATTAATCTTACAATTAGATTGAATTTTTTAAATAATTTTTTTAGGATTGCTATTTCAAGAGTTATTATTTGGAATAATTATTTAATTATTTCAAATAATCCAAACGTCATCTTACATAAAAGCCCGCCATGTTTACAACATGTTCCCCATAAAATCTCTTCAAATTTCCCATCCACTATCCCCATATTGACACGTGTCCTCCAACATTAATGTTATTTTTTTCTCAAACGCCCTTTCCCCTCCTGCACCTATATATACTCATCTTCCCCAAACCATTTATTCTTTATGCTCTCAACCTGCAATTACCTTAAGACGAACTAAATGCAAAACCTGCAACTTCAAACAGCAATGCCTCAATAGCCTCCCACGAATCAAACAACAACGACAACCATGTGCAATCAACCGGCGCTGACAACCGAGCACTGGTATAGCTCCCTATCAAGCCAAACAACCACGCCATTGACCTTCGAACCAACCTGTTTGAAGATAGGTTTGCAATCATGATCGAGTTTTTCCAAAACTGTATTCTCCGACCAGCCTTGACCTTAACTGACAATGGCGTACCTCTCAAGTAAGTCCAACAATACTGACAGACTTGTGAATTCTACTCACAAAGCCGTGGAATCATGGGGGACATAGACGCCCCAAACGACATGGTTTGCTCTGTCAAGATCTCATGAGCAAAGGTCTCAAAAGTCCTTTGCATTCCTACTCGCCAAGAACTCGGCATCGATCAATACGTCAAGACACCCACAAGTTCCGACATCCTCCGCTTCATCAGAATGCTAGGTTACAATCATGACCTACGTAACGCCTCTGACTTCAAGAGGCAGTTCTTGCCCCCAATGTGGAACATGTTCTTTTCCATATCGAATAGAGCCCTCACATGCAAACTGGGGTCGATGGATCAAGGGAACATTAACATCATGATGATTATGTATGGCCTTTTCTTCAACCTACCGCTGGACTATGCTTTCCTCATCTACAATGAGATCCATGCAGCGGTAGTCAAGAAATGTAAGCTCAAGGCCGCAGGAAAGTCTTTGACTTCTGTTCTCTTCCCAAGGTTCCTCGCTCTCTTCATCAAAGACGCAATGAGGAGACATGATCTCTCGGCCGATGAACCGAATACTCTGTAGTTTCTGATGAACGGCCATCGACCAACGATGGCTAAGGAAGGCTACACCACGGAGAGGACTGTTGTAATATTCGGGTTTCAAGTTTTGATTTAAGATTTTCTTTAACATATATATATATATGTGTATGTGTATGTGTGTGTGTTATGCTTATATGAATAACTTGAGAATTAATTTTAAAAAGAAAAGGGGGGGGGGAGGTCGGCTGGTTGTGCCGCCCACCACCTTTCCTCAATACTATATATATAGAATTGAGTAGATGAAAGGTTTTACACTTTCTGTATTTAGAAAGTTTTCTTTGAAGAGTCATACGGATTGCAAGAAGAGGATTCAAAAGCTTGGATATTCAATTTCTGAAGGTGAGTGTATTAAAGCTTTRAGTATAGTTGTTTRCCTACAATWCGGTAGTTATTAGAACTGGTTATTTATGGTTTATAGTTCATATTGTGCGGATATTTTCTTAAACCGACCATGTGATGACCGGATTGATATCCGGATTATAAACCACTCAAGTGTTGTCCGGAGTCCTCCCTAAACCGGTCAAGAGGTGACCGGATCTCGTCTAAATCGTTCAAGAGTTGGGCGGTGTATTGAACGGATTGTTTTAAATCGGTCAAAGGTTGGACAATGTATTGTCCGGATTACTTTAAACCGGTTAAGTTGTGTGCGGGGTATTGTCCGGACTTGTAATCCGGACAAAGATTCCGACCAATTACTTTAAACCGGTTAAGTACTTCCCYATGGGGTGCACCTGTACTTTTTGTGAAAAAGAAAGATGGATCAATGAGGATGTGCATTGATTACCGGGAGTTGAATAAACTGACAATCAAGAATAAGTATCCTCTCCCAAGAATTGATGATTTGTTTGATCAATTGGTTGGGGCTACTTATWTTTCCAAGATTGATTTACGGTCTGGTTATCATCAATTGAAGATTCGGAATGAAGATGTGTCAAAAACAACATTCCGTACACGTTATGGTCATTATGAGTTTCTGGTTATGCCATTTGGACTCACAAATGCGCCTGCAGCCTTTATGGACATGATGAATAGGCTATGTTGTCCCTATCTTGATAAATTTGTAATTGTCTTCATTGATGACATTCTTATATATTCTCGATCGAAAGAAGAACATGCACATCATTTGAGATTACTT
>NC_037539.1:28253789-28259340 GCF_001531365.2 Cynara cardunculus var. scolymus
AAACATTTATTTCAAATCATTCAACATATGAAGTAAAACTAAAAACATACTGCTTTGGTCCATCGGGCCTCTGGTTTCAATCAACACTTAGAAAATATTTTAAACATCCTTGACCACAGCCCCTCTGGTCTCTTTTCCAGAGCTTCTAGTTCCTCGACCAGAGCCTCTGGTTTAACTATCCAAACTTGGAAATTATTTTGACAACCAGGACCAGAGCCCCTCTGGTCTCTCTTCCAGAGCTTCTGCTCTTCACGACCAGAGCCTTTGGTTGAACCAACCAAACTTAGAAAATGTTTCAAAACCTTTTCAAAACCTAAGACCAGAGCCTTTCTGATCTTTCTTCCTGAGCTTCTGGTCTTTATGACCAGAGCCTCTGGTTGTACTAACCAAAATTTCTCACTCATAAAAATGATCTCTAGTTAAACCTTCAATCAATAAGATAGCCTTTTTCATAAAACAAGTACTTTTAAATAATTCATGTTCGACCAGAGCCTCTAGTTGAACTAACCAGAGCTTCTGGTTCAAAAGACATGACCAACCAGAGCCCTTCTGGTTCAACGCTTAACCATAGCCCCTCTGGTTCAACGCTTAACCAGAGCTTCTCTGGTCTGTTTTTCATAAAAAGACTAAGTATAGAGAATCTTTTGAAATAACATTTAAAAACAAAGATTTAAAGCACTAGGCTTGCTTATCAGAGATATAAAGCTTATTTTCCAAACTCATAAATTCATAAAAGATTTTGCCAAAATGAATTAGTATCCAGTATCCTCTGATTCTATTATGAGGGTCAATCAGAGCCCCTTTGGTCCTTGCAAGGTATAACTAGAGCTCCTCTGTTTCCTCAAAATCAATGATTTTACCCAAAGCATCAACAGTCACGAATTATATTATCTCCAATACCATCACATCATTACCATCATTTCTACTAAAGACAACATCTCTAAATCCTCAAATCACTAAGAAGTGAGAACTCCAATCTGTTGTAACTCTAATAGTTATCATGGTAAGAGTTAGGCACTGCCGAGAACGTCCCACCTTATATCCTCCAGATTATCTCCTTTGCATGATGTTCCACCCTTATATCCTCCTGCTCATTAATATGAAGTAGTTCATCCAAAGACAGACCTCAGTCACATGTCAGAGTGAACCTATTCATAATCCTCAAACCAATATCGTGGTTCCAACATAGGTTTATACTCAAAACCTTTTATTCTCAAGAACAATCTATTCTCCCAAAACAATTTAAAACTCTTGTTTCTCTGTAACTCTTTCAAACTATTTTAAAAACCCGGATACTGTCTAATTTTCTCCAAAACAGTTCCAAAATAGATTCAAACAACAACTTCTCAAGGWTGTTGAAGAACACAAATCTGTTTCATATTTATCAAAACCAGATTCCAAAATAACAACATCATAAAACTGTTAAAAACAGTTTATCATCTTATCCTCAAAAACCAATATCAAAACTCAACAGTTGATACACAAATATATGAGGAAAATAGTTTCAAAACCACTCACAGTTTATAATCAACNCAATATCGTGGTTCCAACATAGGTTTATACTCAAAACCTTTTATTCTCAAGAACAATCTATTCTCCCAAAACAATTTAAAACTCTTGTTTCTCTGTAACTCTTTCAAACTATTTTAAAAACCCGGATACTGTCTAATTTTCTCCAAAACAGTTCCAAAATAGATTCAAACAACAACTTCTCAAGGATGTTGAAGAACACAAATCTGTTTCATATTTATCAAAACCAGATTCCAAAATAACAACATCATAAAACTGTTAAAAACAGTTTATCATCTTATCCTCAAAAACCAATATCAAAACTCAACAGTTGATACACAAATATATGAGGAAAATAGTTTCAAAACCACTCACAGTTTATAATCAACGGTAGTTTAAAAACTCACCTTATCAAATAGATTTCTTGAAGATAATCACACAGCAAAAGCTTTAATCTTAGCACAGAGTCTTCAAGAATACTTTTCACCGCCACAAACTTTCTCTCTTTCAATTGAAATGATAATATAAAATCTTATCTTTTATTTCTTTAAATACTCTCACCAAGGCGGTGAAGATTATTTTAGTTATAAAAATTCAAAGGCGGTGAAAGTTTCCTCCAATAGTAATAATCTTGGGCGGTGGTTTTGCATTATAAAATTCATGATTTCTTAACCAAGAAGACATAAGTTTTTCAATAATAAAATAATGATTCCACCTGAATCATTTAAACATAATAAACACCACCTCATGTATGCTTCACACCACATGCATACATGTATAAATCATTTATGGCATGTCATCTTTTCACATATATGCATGCACAATATCACGTTCACATATATAGTTCATGCATTTCTACTTAGATATGCATATTTCACATAATCCACATAATAAACATGTAAAAATTACCTCAGCCCAGGTTATATGAAACCCGGTTATAACATTCTCTCCCCCTTAAAAGAATTCCGTCCTGGAATTCATTCAAATAACCATGGATATTTTTCTTTCATTTCTGATTCTAATTCCCATGTTGCTTCTGATCCTTTGTGAAATCGCCACTGTACCCTTACTAGGCTTATTTCCTTGTTTCTCAACACACGGGTTTTGTTGTCGGTTATAGCTTCTGGAGTTTCTACAAAATTTAGTTTGTTATCCAACTTAATCTCCGGAAGTGGTATTGCCATACTAGGATCAACAAGGCATTTCCTTAGGTTTGACACATGGAAAGTATTGTGAATCAAACTAAGTTCCTCTGGTAATKCCAATTGGTAAGCTACTGGTCCAACTCGTTTACAGATTTTGAATGGGCCAATATATCTTGGACTGAGTTTACCTTTCTTCCCAAATCTCATAACTCCTTTCTAGGGAGAAACTTTCAACATTACTAAATCATTTATACAAAATTCAATTGATTTTCTGCGATTATCTGCATAGCTTTTCTGACGATCTTGAGCTGTTTTGATTATTTCCCGAATTTGATCAATCTTTTCAGAAGTTACTTGCACAATTTCAGGGCCTATTAATTGTTTCTCACCCACCTCATTCCAACATACAGGGGTTCGACATTTCCGACCATACAACACTTCATATGGAGCCGCTTTGATGCTGGAATGATAGCTATTATTGTATGCAAATTTTATTAATGGAAGATGATCTTCCCACGATCCTCCAAAAACTATGATGCAAGCTCTTAACATATCTTCAAGTGTTTGAATTGTTCTTTCACTTTGTCCGTCCGTTTGAGGATGATATGTTGTACTTAATCGAATTTGAGATCCTAATGCCTTTTGAAAACTTCCCCAGAATTTCGATGTAAATCTGCTATCTCTGTCCGAAATGATAGATAGTGGAACTCCATGTCTTGTCACAATTTTCTTAATATAAATCTGAGCCAACTTTTCTAATGAATAACTCTCTTTCATCGGTAGAAAGTGCGCAGATTTGGATAGACGATCCACTATTACCCATATGGCATCACATCCTCTTGGGGTTCTGGGTAACTTCATAATAAAATCCATTGTGATATGATCCCATTTGCAAACAGGAATTTCTAAGGATTGTAGTTTTCCATAGGGCCTCTGATGCTCTATCTTTACTTGTAGGCATGTCATACATTTCTCCACATACCTTGCTATGTCTTTCTTTAGTCTTGGCCACCAATAAAAAGTTTTCAAATCCTTATACATTTTATTAGTACCTGGATGGATGGAATATCGAGATTCATGGCTTTCCCTCAGAATTATATCGCAAATATTTCCATAAAGTGGTATCCAGATTCGTCCTTGAAAGCATAGTATTTTTTTTTTCGTTCTTCTCTAAGTTAGAAATCATTTTTCCCAATCTTTCGGTTTTCATGTGACCTTCTTTAACAGCCTCAACTTGACACCTTTGAATATCTGTATGCAAATCTGGTCTCACATCTATTTTCATTGCCACGACTTCGATAATTCCTCCTTTTTCTTTTCGGCATAACGCATCAGCTACGACATTAGCTTTCCCTGGATGGTAAAGAATTTCACAATCATAGTCGTTGACTAGTTCTATCCATCGACGCTGCCTCATGTTTAACTCTTTCTGGTTGAACAAATGCTTAAGGCTTTTGTGATCTGTATAAATCTTGCACTTTGTTCCCAGCAAATAGTGCCTCCAAATTTTTAAGGCGAATACCACAGCTGCTAATTCCATATCATGTGTTGGGTACTGTCTCTCGTGATCTTTCAATTGTCGTGATGCATATGCTTCCCTTTTGCATTAAAACACAACCTAAGCCAAGCTTCAATGCATCACTATAAACAATGAAGTCTTCTGCTCCGTCGTGTAGAGATAGAACTGGTGCGCTACATAAGCGATCTTTCAGGGTTTGGAACGCCCTTCTTTGTTCTTCAGCCCAATGAAACGTGATATCTTTTCGAGTGAACTTGGTCAGAGGTACCGCTTTTTTTGAAAAGTCTTTAATAAATTTGCGATAATAACCGGCCAAGCCTAGAAAACTTCTGACTTCTGAAGGGTTTCTTGGTGCATCCCATTTTTCTACTGCTTCAACTTTTGATGGATCCACTTTAATTCCTTCTTGTGACACAACATGGCCAAGGAATTTAACTTCCCTTAACCGAAATTCACATTTTGATAACTTGGCATACAACTTCTCTTTCCTTAAGAGACTTAGAACCAGGTGAATATGTTCTGCATGTTCTGCTTCTGATTTGGAGTATATCAAGATGTCATCGATGAATACAATAACAAACTTCTCAAGATATTCTTTGCACACCCTGTTCATCAGGTCCATGAAGGCTGCTGGTGCATTTGTTAGGCCAAAAGGCATAACTAAAAATTCATGATGTCCATATCTTGTTCTGAACGCAGTTTTTGGGACATCTTCTTCTCTAACCTTTAGTTGATGATATCCGGATCGCAGATCAATCTTTGAGAAGTAACTGGCCCCAACCAATTGATCAAATAAATCATCAATCCTAGGTAATGGGTTTTTATTCTTAATTGTCATCTTGTTAAGCTCCTGATAATCTATACACATTCTCATTGACCCGTCCTTCTTTTTATCAAATAAAACCGGAGCTCCCCAAGGTGAAGTACTTGGTCTAATAAAACCCTTGTCAAGAAGATCCTTCAGTTGAGTCACCAATTCTTTCAACTCTGATGGGGCTAATCTATATGGTTTTTTGGCTACGGGTGCTGCCACGGGTATCAGGTCAATTTTAAATTCGATAACTCGGTCTGGTGGAAGATTAGACAAGCCATTGGGAAAGACTTTTGGGTATTCTTTGACAATTGGGATCTGTTCTAACTCTTTCTCTTCTGTGTTTACATCGATAACATAAGCCAAAAATCCCTGACATTTCTTCCGTATACATTTACTAGCTTTCAATATGGAAAGAAGACTGGTATGATAATCTTGGTGATCACTATCTATGATGACTGTTCCTTTGTCTGGCAGCTTAATTTCAATCTTCTTTTGGTTACATAAAATAGCTGCCTGATTTTTAGCTAACCAATCCATACCCACTACCACATCGAATTCTTTCAT
>NC_037539.1:28263648-28264954 GCF_001531365.2 Cynara cardunculus var. scolymus
GGTGGGGGACTTGGGATTCTAGTGACTGCCTCACTCATCTTACCAGCCTCTGCAGGCTCCTCCGTACGTCCCTCAACCCTCATTTTTTCGATTCACTCTCCTAGGGGGATTCCTATTCGTGGTGGGGTCTCAGGGACTGGTTCTGGTCGGCTAAATCCACGTCTATAGGCCTTTCTATCTCTGTGGCTTAGAAACCTGAGCATGGCTCTTGATAAAGATCTAGGGCTTCTGTACCCTTGCTCATCCTCAGTTGGGTGAAATTCCTTGAACGGGTACAGCCTTGCGTTTGGCTCCACAGAGGGAAGCTTTGCTGCTATCACATCTCCAAAGACTAGACCAAGGAAGCGTTGCAGAATGAGGTTAGGTTGGTTCATGTTTTCCTTGGCCTTCTTTTGTGCCTTGACCTTAGATTTTTCGCCCCTTTGACTTGCACATTTCTTCTTGATGAGACCTACCATGTCCTTGAATATTAGTTGGGCATAATCGAGTGGCAAGTTGAAGTAGATCTCGTAGACAATGGACATCATCGCGTGCGAGGTTTGGTCGTGGCTACCCACCTTCCCTGTCAAGCAGCAGTTTATGATCGAGAATAGGGTGTTCCAGACAGGGGGTATTCCATTGCGCTTGAACAGGCTTCGTTTGACAATTGGGGTCGCGTAGGAGTCGAATTTGAGGAATTGAATCAGTTCCTCATCAGTCGGGGTAGCAGTATAAGCATTCAGGTTAAGATCCTCCAGTGTAGGTAAATGCAAGGCAGTTCTCAGAATGTTCACATTAAGTTCCAAAGGAACCAAGGATTTATTAATGGGGTGTGAGGCGTATCCAATGATGGTCAGTCCAGAATTATCAAGAGTTGTTATGTAGGAACTTAGAAGAAATTGGGTTAGGTATGGTTCGGGGGTTGGTTTGGTAGCAGATAGGGCAAAGAAAAGAGGATGATTTCGAAGTATTTCAAGTAAAGGATAGGTAAAGTCAGAAAAACCTGTTTCAGATGGGACGAAGAAGTAGTTGTTTGGCTTTTTGACGAGCACGACCTTCTCGTATCTGTTTTGGATGAAAGACAGTGCGTGGGAAGTCAGTGCTTGAGCTTGGGTCACTTCATTGTCGCTCGAAGCATTGACGGATTCGGCAGATGCGGAGGAGGAAGACAATTTGCAGGGTTTTTTTTGCTTGATAAATTTCTGGTTGCAGGTTCGCCGGAGTATTTGAGAGTGGTAAGGGTTTTTGATTTGGGGGGAAAGAGGTATTTATAGGGAGGGATTTAAAATGAACCGTTTTATTGACGAAAGGTCGTGATGAGTGGTTT
>NC_037539.1:28271029-28272258 GCF_001531365.2 Cynara cardunculus var. scolymus
ACTGAAATGCTCCAAATGACATGAGTCGAGGTTATCGATGATCTCTGTGAAAAGATCAATAGATTCAGAAGAGGAGGAAAGTAGAAACCTCTTGGTCGTTCCTGTCAGAGGAGTATGACTTGATGTCTACCATCCCACAGAAGAGCTCGTCCTCTGCGTCCGAGTCTTCCCATGCGAGTAGACCCTTCTGTTCGTCTTTGTCAGAGGACTCGTCTGTTACTAGCTCACTTGATTGAGCTAGCAGAGACTTCTGCTGATGCCCTTGGCCCTTTCGACCAGCAGTCTGCAGCAAAGTGGCCTGGTTTGCCACATTTAAAGCAACCATCTTTAGGCTCTTCCTTCCTTTGCTCTTCAAACCTCTGCAAGGGCTTCTGTTCCTTCTCTCTTTTCTCATATCTCTCTCCTTCTGTGAAGYTTCTTCSATTGAAACTTTTAAACTCTTTCCTCTCTCCACCCTTCCTAAACTCTCTGGTAATCAAGGCAAGAGTTTTCATCATCTCCTTCATGGARAMTTCTTCCTCAGAGCTGTCATCACTTTCTGCAATCAATACATTCTTCTTCTTCTTCTTCTTCTTCTCCTTCTCTTCCTTCTGTGCCTCCTTCCCTTTCCCAGAGCATCCATCCTCTGCAACTAGAGCCAGAGGGCCACCGTAGTTCTTCTTCATCTGCATAACTTGAAGCTCTTGGCTCTTAAGAGATCCAAACAAGTCTGCTAGAGTCCACATTTCCAGGTCTAGGGTGGCCTTCATGGACATTGTGAGGTGCGTCCACTCAACCCCAAGGCATTTCAAGAATAATGAGTTATTTTCCTCTGCCGTTCTCATGACACCATACCTCTTGTAATTGCTGATCAACGTGTTCAGTCTCGAGTATGTGTCCGACAGGGACTCACCGTCTTTTGCCTTGAAGCTGTGATACTCATCAATGCAAATTGATTGATTGTTTTTAAGAGTTTTCTTGCCTCTTTCAATTTGCTTCTCTAGTTCTGACCAAATGTCCATGGACAGTTGACAATGATCGATGCACTTGAAGATTTCATTAGGTATAGCCATAATTAACAATCATTTGCATTTACTTCCCAACTCGACCATAATTTTGTCCTCATCGCTCCAGTTCACCTCAGGACGTGGTTCATAGTGCTCGGGAATTTCTGGTGTTGTTCCAGTTGCTGGAACTCTAGGAATTAAATTCATGGGAACATAGGGAGGATTATAAAGAAATTCACAGAT
>NC_037539.1:28272807-28281741 GCF_001531365.2 Cynara cardunculus var. scolymus
GCACTTGATTCCAGAGGATCATCTTCCAGAACCTCTGTGATAGACAATAGAGGTTCTGTCATCTTAGACTTGTACGCTTTGTTTACAGAGGAACAGTTTCCATAACCTCTGTGATAAACAACAAAGGTTCTGTCACTCTTCACTTGTGTGATTTGAACATCTTCTTCTGTCAACACTTGCAGTATTTACTTTTTCCATACTTTTACATTGAATGAAATGAGAGCTAACAGATCTCTTACCTAGGGCAGCACCAGTAGCCAAGGTGTCGTGTAGGTTGGCTCCCTCATAATTGAAAGAACTAGTTACTCAATTAAAGCATCTACATGATAAAGGATTCATTCGACCCAGCACTTCGCCCTGTAGTGCTCCGGTCCTTTTTGTTAAAAAGAAATACGGGTCTATGCAGATGTGTATATACTATCGAGAATTGAATAAGTTGACAATCAAGAATAAATATCATTTGCCAAGGATTGGTGAATTGTTTGATCAACTGGTAGGGGCAATCTATTTATCAAAGATCGATTTAAGGTCAGGGTATCATCAGCTCAAGGTCAGGGAGGAAGACATTGCTACGACAGCTTTTCGAACAAGGTATGGGCACCATGAATTTTTAGTTATGCCATTCGGTCTAACTAATGTGCCCGCAGCCTTTATAGATTTAATGAATAGGGTATGTAAGGAGTATCTTGATAAATTTGTTATCGTATTTATTGATCATATCCTTATATACTCTAAAACTAAAGAGGAGCACGCAGAACACCTTCGGCTAATACTTGAACTTCTGAAAAGAGTAAAGTTGTATACAAAATTGTCCAAGTGTGAATTTTAGCTAAGAGAAGTTCAGTTCTTGGGTCATGTCATTTCAGAAGCAGGGGTGAAAGTAGATCCAGCAAATATAGAAGCAGTTGAAAAGTGGGAGGCCCCAAAGACTCCTTCAGAGATCTGAAGCTTTTGGGATTGGCAGGCTACTACCGTAAATTCATTCAGGATTTTTCTAAAATAGATGTGCCATTAACCAAATTCACACGGAAGAATGTTAAATTTCAGTGGGAGGAAGAGCAACAAAAAGTCTTCCAATTGTTAAAAGATCATCTCTGCAGTGCCCAGTGTTGACTCTACCAGATGGATCAGGGGGTCGTGTGGAGCTCTAAGCCCTGCTGCTTGTGCCTGCAACTCGCTTGCGGCGATTAATGGGAACCTCCTGCCTCATAGCAAGTGTGACAACTATGGTCCCTTGAATAGGAACCTTAGTTCTGTGCATGTTCTTGTGTGGTGGTGGAGCAACAATTATTACTTCTTCAAGTGGGACAGCCATTGGAATAGCCTTTTCGAGCTCTGGGTCGGCTACATTGACTGCCACCACTTCTTCTTCACGCCTCCTTGCAGATGAAGCAGTAGTCTCCATGCCATATTCTGTGGAGGATGAAAGAGGCTCTTCTGATTCAGATGAAGAGATGTATATAGATAAGAGTTGAATCACATCCTCTTCATCTTTCTTTTGCCCTTCTGGCTCTGCTATGGATGTCGCGGGCATTTTCCCTTTCCTTAGTGCCTCCGCATGTGCCTGCGCATCTTTTGATCTCTGGCTTGATGATGCTGGCGCTTGTTGACGTGGAGCAGAGGCAAACGGGGCAGCCCTTGTAATGGTGCTTGTGGCGGCGGCTGGCTGGTTCAAACACAATATTTTCAAATTTAAAATATTCATTAATAGAGAAGATCAATACAAATTTTACAAGATTGGTTGCGGAAAGATAAGGTGATAAAATCCTATCTAAACAATCTTTAGTTACACACTAAGTCTTAGCAAATACAAGAAAAAAATGTTGTAGAGAAGATCCTTTACTTAAGCTAGAAAATGCTTGAAGTAACAATTAGGGATAAAGAGTGAGTTGCACGCACTCTGCATGGAGAAGAAACACTTCTATTTATACGTAGTGCATTAAATGAAGATTTAATGCAATGGTAGGGTTAGAGTACGTGTCAAACCTTAAGAGGAAGGCTTGTTCTTTGCTACAGTGAATAGTACAAAAAAAATATTCATGAGCAGACATCCTTACCTAAAGTTGGTGGACAACAGAGTCGACTAGTCGGCTCCTTACCGTACCAACTTTCATAAGGGTATGGGTTTTGTCCTTTGTGTGTATAAGGACAAGACAACAACAGTCGTGCTAAGCAAGCTTCCTTAGATCACTGAATGCTGGAATGACTTGAAGGTCTTTTCATCATTCGTTGAAGCTTGAGTATTCTTCACACATATGTAGACAGACATGTAATCACTGAATACTGCTTCAGATCACGTACTTGTCAGTTTGTAATCAGTTTTAGTCTTCAATGTTTGCTAAAGGTTCTTTGGTGTGAGTGTGGTCTTCTTGAAGTATTACTGTCTCTGATAGATTTACAATGCAAGTTCTTCAGCGATCACTGAACATACTCAGTGAAGGTCGCTGGAACTGAAAAGACAGAAACATAAATACAACGTATAAGTGAAAATGGATTATCATCAAATCACTGAGAGAGATTATCAACAATCTTCCCCTATTTGATGATAACAAGATAACATAAAGAAGGTTATCTWATCAAATAATAGTAAGGAAAAGTTACATATAAAGTACATGTCCCTTTTTACTATTTTGGGATCTTTTTCAGTTAGCCAGTCTCAGCTTGAAAATCTTCCTTAAGTTGTATCTAAGAAAATTACAAGTACGGAAACTGAAACTGAAAGCTTATTCACTGACTTATAGATTGTCAGTGAATGCAAAAAGTAACACTGGAACTCATAGACTTGTGTCCCTATTACTTTTTTGATGGATCTTTTTCAGTGAAGTACATGAAATACTCATTTTATTAATCATAGGAAATATTACAAGTATTACAGTACATGTCTAGTGCTTACAGATTATAAGTACAATCACTGAAAGTAGACATAGTACAAGAAGTTACAAGGAAAAGTGGATTGTTGTTACAAAGATAAACTATTCTAGAACTCTTAGATCTGTGTAACCAGGTACATTTTCACCAAGATTTCTTCGACGTAGGAATTCCCTTCGTATCTTCAGATCTACGACTTTTCCAGGCATACTATCATCTATCTAGAGCAAGAGGTAAACCAGATGATCCATTGGACATAGATGTAGCTCTGACATTCTCTGAAATCTGACTTCACCTTCATAGTCAAGGAATATAACTTCTAACTCAGGTTTAAAATGCATAGAGTTGGGTGTATAGGGACCCTTATCTGGCAAGTCAAGATTCAGCATAGAATGACTGTACTCTAATGACCCTTCAGGACTTCATCTAAGGAGAACCTTGTTTCATGTTCGTTCCTTAGGAATGGTCCATCATTAGGATCAGCGAGCTTGAGTTTCTTCTTCCCACCTTTCTTCAGAGATGGCCTGTCAGGGACCCTGACATATCTAGACATTCTTTTGATGAGCTCGCTGATGGTGTCCTTGATAAGTGTCTTGTGTCTCGACTTGGATTGCTTAATGGCTTGTCTGATCTCCATCCATTCGTTGTATCCATAATGGCCAAGGTAGGAAGAGTACTCGATAACGGCATCAAGATTGTCTCTGGTGATGAGCATTGAGACCAGCGTTCTATCGTCTGTAGAACGTCCGCTGATGCTGACGCTGATAATTAGGTGGGAACTGACTCTCTTTTTTAGCTTTTCTTCGCTCCATCGCTTGTCCTTTTCCAGTAGCTTCAGGTTCTTCTCATGCTCAGCTTTTGCAATAGAAAGAAGTTTAGCCTGGGCTTGGACAGCGTTCACCGTTTTCTTGGACTTCTTCTTGGGAAGGACTTTTTCAGCAAGTGACTTGGCTAGCTTCAAGTTGTCTTTAATCTGCTTCTTTTGAAGCTCTAGCTCTTCTTCTGCCCTTAATGCCTCGAGTCTTTCAGCTTCAGACAAGAAGTCGAACTCACCACCACTAGAGGTACGATGAGGGATTTTTACTCTAGTCTGGTCGAGTGACTCCTTCAGTTGAGACATCTGTTGGTCGGTAGGAGCACAAGAGATGGGTTAATCAGGTACCCGCTCCAGTCGACCGTAGGTTGTTGATGGAATATCAAGTTGATATTTTGAAGTAATCACTACTTGAGAGGTAGAGTCTTCAAACAAAGGTTGTTGAGGGATATTGAACAATACCTTCAAGTTTTCTTCTTCAGCAACCGCCTTGCCTTTCGACTTGGGGTCCTGGTTCCCTGATGGAATCGATTCACCTTGCCTTTGCTCCCCTTGGGATGCAGAATCCCTAAGAGCAACTCCCTTGGTGACGGTTGATGGCTTCTGGTACTTGATGGTAAAGTCATCTTCATCATCGTCGTCCATCTAGATCACTTCCGGGGCCCGTAATGGTAGGTTCATCATCGTCATCTTCATCTTCATCTTCATCATCATCATCATCATCACCAGCAGCAGTGATGGCAGGGGCATCATCCCTAGAGATGGCAACGACATCCTCAGCTGGAGCAGCTTTGGTGGTCGGGATTACAGGAGCAGCAACCGCTTCAGCTCTAAAAGCCTCAGTTTCAACTGCAACTGAAGCTGATACTGGACCAACAGCCTGAGAAGGGGTAAGCACAGCATCGGATGATTCACCAGCGTTGGACCTCATCTCCCTCTCTCTGGCTAAGACTTGAGAGAATTAGCTAGAGAGTTCGTCCAAGCGCTGACGCTGGAGAACCATTATAGCCTCTAAACTTTGCAAAGCACTGGCTAGAGTTGTCATTGCCTCACGCGTCTCATGGAGCGGGGCGCGATCACTGGCAGAGAAAGAAGGTGGGATCATTGGAGTTGGTTGACAGACAACATCTAGGATCTGTTGAAGAAGGCCAGTCTGCTGATCAGCGATAGCCTGAGCAAGGTCAACCCTGCTCCGAAGAACATCAATGGCATCGTTGTTGGCTTGAACAGCTTCTTGGAGAGTCTGAAGATGACTCTGAACTTCTTGAACATCCGCCTGGATGGCAAGGAAGTTCGCATCAAGATCACCCTGGCGGGGCATCTCTTGGTGAACTTTGTTGATCCTGCAGAGGATGGTATCAATGGCTGGAAGGAGAAGTTTGATGTCTGATGCCATATCATAGGCATCATCAATCTCTTCATCTCCTCTATCATATTTCTCTCTTTCTTTCTCTTCTAGTTTCTGAGCATAAGACTGATGCATCGAAGAAGAACCTGGAAAAGAAGAAGTGTGAGCTGAAGGCTCAAGGTTAGAAGAAAAGAAAGGGTAAGAAGATGGAATACCTGAGGGCCCACCAGTGACATATAAAGGATTGTCACTGGCGTGAGAAAAGATTTCCTCGAGAGGATGGACATCTGTATGCAGAGGAGCATCGAGAGAAGCAACCTCGGGTCCAGTGGTGCGCGTCTCGGTATAAGGGAGGACAGTAATTGATACATCATCGACATGTGTAAAGACCAAGGAAGGAGAAGAAAAGAAAATGGTCGAGAAGAGACGTGGGTGTTCAGCGCTGGCGCCCTGATATTCACACCTTTTGTGATTTGGGTCACTGAGGCGGTGAGGGTAGGTACCACTGATATGACAGTGATGGGAGAAATCACTGAAGAGCTGGGAGGGTGAGTAGAAGACGCCTCGGGGATAAGGCTAGATTCAATAACTGAAGCCTTTGAGACGCTCCAGCTAGAGACGTGGCTGTCTCCTTTTTGGACTTCTTGGCTCTCTAAGGAGAACCAAGAGTTGGTTGAGAGGGTCGTTTTGAAGGGGTTTTGGTGGCTTTTCTAGATGCAGGGGGGTTTACCCTTGTCGTGGCCACCTAAGGAGAAGAAGTAGTGATGGACACAATAAAAGTTAGTGCCACATCACTGTCCCTCAGCTTATGATCTAGAATCCTAGATCCAAGCTTGAAAACCTGAAGGTTTCCTTCTTTGGGGTAAAGATCTTTAAAGATCTTGGTAAATACCATTGAAAGAAACCTGGTGTAAGGCACCACCTTTTCTCGATGGCGCTTGTTCAACTTGAGCACCAGGTCATTGAAAATGACCGCAACATAATTTATATTGCAACGCTGAATCGTAGATACGCCTATGATCAAGGCGATCCTAGAGGCTTGGTCCTGACCTCCAGTTTTTTCACCCATGCACTGGGTGAAATAAGAAAATAGGTATTTCCAGATAGCTAACATCCTGTTCTTCTCAATCTTCGTCAAGGACTTCAAAGGGGCGTTGGAGTCCTTCTTCATTGGCCACTGGTAGCCAATGGCGTCGAGAAGCTCGATGATCTTGGCGGTAGAGGGTTTGCTGTCGAAGGGGCCCTTGGGAAGATGGAGAGCCGACCGTAGTGTGGGAACACCAAAACTCACTTCCATGCGATTGAAAGTGAAGTTGATCTGTTCAGCCTTGCGTCTAAGCTTGACTTCGACTTCGACAACTTCAGCAGTGAGCCAGAACTGCTGAAGAAGTTCTTTCACCATGACGGGCTCATGGTTGAGTGCGTAGCCCAAGGACGACTGTTTGAGAAAATCAGCCGCATCTTGGTAATGTGCTTTGGACTCCAACAAGGCAATGTGGTTGTTAGCCTTGATGGATATCTCGTCAATGGAGATGTTGACGTTCTTAGCAGCCATCTGTTTGTATCAATAAGAAGTAAGTCAAACAGGTTTGTTAGAATTAAACCAAGAGTTTTTGGTTAGGATTATTGAAAAAGTTTTTGAACAAGTAAAAAACTTCTTTTGAAAAATCCTCAATGAAGATTTAGGGTTTTTCAAGTAGAATGTGTATAAAGAAATAAGATTATAACCAAGAAGGAGATGATTAAATAATCTTTATAGTTTAATGTATTAAGAGAGCAAAGTTCTTAAACAGATTAAACATTTTTTATAGCAAAAGAAAGAAGAAGAAGATATTGACCATAGATGATTAAATAGATAGGTCAAAGAGTTTATGGAGAGTTGAGAGAGTTCTTGCTTTGGAGAGTTCTTGCTTTGGAGAGATCTAAGCAGAGTTTCGTCTAAGAATTTGTAAGCGTGAAGAGAAAAGTGGAGAAGTCTCATATTTATAGGTAGGATGAGAGAGAAATAATATGAGAGAGAAAAAAGATGACGGTTCGGGAAAGTGTTCATGATGAAAAATATACCATGTTCTCATCCATGATTGGATGGCATTAAATAAGGTAGCGTAATGACAGAGCCTTTTGCGCGTCTCAGAGCGTCGCGCATAGTAAATAGAGAATGTTGTCATAAAGATGGTTCATTAACTATTTTCTTTTAAAAACAAATAGTTGTTAAGAAAACGAAGAGTCATACAGTGTCTAAGAAAACACTGATAAGACCATTTAAAACAATTTATCACTGAAAAGAAAGATTCAGTGAGGGTTTTAAGGCATCAGATTCAGTTATAAGAGAGTAACTGAAACTGGCATTTAAAAAATCGTTTTAATCACTGATAAGAAAAGTATAAAGATATACTTTGAGATGTGGTGAGTGTTGAGAATCACTGAGACCACCTTTTAAAACATTTATCACTGAAAATGAGAAAGCTTCAGTGAAGGTCTTCAGTTGAAAAAAAGAGAAGAGTCATCATACTTGAGAGAGAATATATATATTAACTCAAAAGTTCAGTGTTAGAGATAGAGCACTGGATCATTTCACTTACTGAGTAATGTATAATAGCTGAACATAAATCTTTAGTGTTTACCCAATTCGCTAATCAAGATATTAAATCTTGTCTCATCAAGRGGCTTGGTGAAAAGGTCAGCGAGTTGATACTCAGTTGGAACGAAGTGAAGTTCAATATCACCGTTCATAACATTATCTCTGGAAAAATGATATCAGATCTCAATATGTTTGGTCTTGGAGTGAATTACAAGGTTGTTTGCAATAGCAATAACACTAGTGCTATAGGAATCTTTGAAAACAGAAGATCGTAGTCCAGCAGTTGATTTTTCATCCAAATAATTTGGGCACAACAGCTACCAGCAGCAACATATTCAGCTTCAACTGTTGATGTGGACACTGAATTTTGCTTTTTGTATGTCCAGCTCACCAACTTCCCACCTAGAAGCTGACAGCCTTCTGTGGTGCTTTTCCTATCAATTTTGTAACCTGCAAAATCACTATCCGAATAACCAATAAGGTCAAAACCTGAACCTTTAGGGTACCAAAAACCCATATTAGGAGTTCCCTTAAGATATCTGAATATGCGTTTTATGGTGATAAGATGGGATTCCTTAGGTTCAACTTGATATCTTGCACATAAGCAAGTGGAGTACATGATATCGGGTCGGGTAGCTGTGAGATACAGCAAGGAGCCGATCATTCCTCTGTAAACTGTAACATTTATAGGCTTTCCATTTGGATCCTTGTTGAGAGTGAGTGGAGGAGCCATTAGAGTCTTTATAGATGAACTGTTGGATAGATCAAACTTCTTCAGCATGTCTTGAACATACTTACTTTGGTTGATAAAGATACCTTTATCAGTTTCTTTGATCTGGAGACCTAAAAAGAAAGTTTGTTCTCCCATCATGCTCATCTGATATTCTTTGTTCATGCGTTCAGCGAAACAAAAACATAAAGAGGGATTAGTGGAACCAAAAATAATATCATCGACATAAATTTGGACGAGAATGATGTGACCTTTAACTTTCCTGAGAAATAAGGTCTGGTCAATCTGTCCATGAGAGAATTTCTCAGAGATGAGAAAAGAAGAAAGGGTTTCATACCAGGCATGAGGAGCCTGTTTTAACCCATACAGAGCTTTATCCAACCTATAGATGTGGTTTGGATACTTAAGGTCAAGAAACCCTGGAGGTTGTTCAACATAAACTTCCTCTTGAAGTTATCCATTAAGGAAAGCGCTCTTTAAATCCATATGAAAGACCTTGAAGTCTCTATGGGCAGCAAAGGCTAGAAAGAGTCGAATTGCTTAGAGTCTAGCCACTGGTGCGAAGGTTTCGTCATAGTCGATTCCTTCTTCTT
>NC_037539.1:28282003-28288507 GCF_001531365.2 Cynara cardunculus var. scolymus
ATCACCAAGAATTTGATGAATTGGATGGCTTTTAGTCCATCGCTGAGCTGGTAGAGGAGCTTCATCTGAAGAGGCAAGTTCAAGTATGGAAGATGAGGCTTCAGCAGTAGTTTCTTCAGCAATAGGGACTATTGCTAAAGGAGCCTCAGATTCAGCAACTGAAACAGGTTTTGAAACTGAAGGCATTTCATTCACTGATGGATCAGTGTTTGAAGTAGAAGGAGGGACACAGCTAATGGGCACTGCGGCGATCTCTGAAGAAAATGCGGTGGAGTGACTAGTTGTAACTGGAATGATGAGTGGATCATCTTCAGCTTTGAGAGATTTAGTGTGAAGAGGAGCAGTGTAAGAAGCTTCAGGTTGTCCATAGTAAGAGAACATCCAGTTTTCTAATTCATCCTCATCATTTAAGATGGGTTTTGAATTAGCTAACTAAGATTCGTCAAAAGTGACATGAATAGATTTTTCTATTGTTGGTCTTTGTTTTTTGAATACTCTGAAGGCTTTGGATACAGAAGAATATCCAAGAATGATTCCTTCATCAACTTTGGGATCGAACTTTCCAAGTTGGTCGCGGTTGTTGAGAATGTAACAAGTACAACCAAATATAAGAAGAAAGCTTATGGAAGGCTTTCGTCCATGGAAGAGTTCATAGGCTGTCTTCTTGAATCTTTTCACGATCAGCGATTGGTTTTGAGTGAAACAAGCGGTGTTGATAGCTTCAGCCCAAAATTAAGTAGGGAGATGGGATTCGCTAAGCATTGATCGATCAGCCTCAATTATTGTTCGATTTCGTCTTTCAACGACCCCATTATGTTGAGGAGTTCCCACTGAAGAGAAGTTGTGAGAGATTCTCTTGTCCTCAAAGAAGTTATCCATAGTACTGTTTTTGAATTCAGTACCATGGTCACTTCTGATAGATCACACATTAACATCGTTTAGTACTTCTATCTTTTTTATGAACGAAATAATTTCTTCAGGTGCTTCATCCTTGGATCTGAGAAAGAATACCCAAGTGCACCTGTCATACTCATCAACAATGACAAGTGTGAACTTCTTTCTAGCTAGGGATTGCACGTTGACTGGACCAAAGAGATCCATATGCAATAGCCGAAGAGGCGCAATCACTGAAGAGATTTGCTTCAACTTGAAGCTAGCTCTTGTGTGTTTTCCTTTTTCACAAGCTGAGCAAAGGGATTCCTTTGCAAACGAGTGTTGATGAAGACCAGTGACAAGATCATTTCTTGACAACTCACTAAGTGTCTTGAAATTGAGATGAGATAGCCGTTTGTGCCATAACCAGTTAATATCTGATGATGCTTTGGAGAAGAAGCAGCTATTCTCGGTGAGGAAAGAATTCATGTTGATGATATATACATTCTCTAGATGAGAACCGGTTAGAGCAACCTTATCATCTTTGTCAAGAACATGACATGAATTCTTTGAGAATTTAACTGTATAATCTTTATCACACAGTTGRYTGATGCTAARAAGATTGTGCTTCAGTCCTTCAACATATGCAACGCGTTTGAAAGTTGTTGCACCATTGGTTAATATACCAAAACCTTTGGTATATCCTTTTCCATTTCCACCGAAGGTTACGGAAGGTCCTCTTTCTTCCTTGAAGTGAGTTAGAAGAGATTTATCTCGAGTCATATGTCTTGAACATCCGTTGTCCAGATACCATATGCCTTTGACATCCTGTACAAGGAAACAAAATAAGAATGCTATTGGTACCCAGCTATTTGGGTCCAGCTTTGTTAGAGGCTTAATCGTCTAATGTTGAAGAACCAGAATCAGTAGAAGGCATCACCGAACCTGAAGAGGTTTGAGTGGAAAGAGGAACAACCTCTGACACTACTAACGTAGTTTCAGTGGAAGTCTTCACTGAACCTAAAGATGCTTCAGTGGTAGGAACTACAACGTCTGATGCTGAAGACTTTTCAGTAGGAGTTCTCTTCGCTGAGCCTGAAGAAGAGGCTTCAACGGTTTTCTTCACTTTGGTTGCTAGAGCAGCCTTTGTGGATGATTTCACCTTGGTTGATTTCTCAGCCTTGGTTACTTTCTTGCCCTTAGCTGGCGAACCAACTTTGGCGGCAGAAGGACACTTGCATGCAATATGTGTTTTCTCACCACAGTGTTTACACTTCCTAAAGCTAGGAGTAACTTTAGGGCCAGGAAGTATCAGACTAGAAGTAGGACCAGCTCTAAGAATTTCCTTCTCATTGGTTCTAGGAGGAACCTTTGAGGAAATGGATTCCTTAGGTGAAAAGTTCACCTTGAGCTGTGACTTGGATTTCTGATGGGATTCAGATTTCCTAGTGTCTGAAGAAGAAGAAGCTTTACAAGCTGAAGGAATAGACCTAGATATATTAGACTTGTTAGACTTATTGGGAAGGGATGTTGTGACAACGAATTTACCTTTGTCTTTGCACCAAGAACTTGAAGGAATTCCTTCAAGATGACTCTCAGTAAAAGATGAGGACTGAGAGGAAGAAGTGTTGGGAATAGAAGAGATGAAGGTACCAAATTTGAGCATGGTCTTATCTTTAACACATTATTCCTCATCATAGGAGAATCCTAGACCAGTCTTTATCTTAGCAGGGATCTGAGCGTTAATGATTTCAGAGGCCTTGATAGAAGCTTTGCACCACCCTTCAATGGTAGCTTTCTCGGCCTTGAGTTCAGAGATTGCTCGCTCACGCTCAGCGATAACCTTCTCACGTTCAATAGTGATGGCTTGGTTTACAATAACCTGATCTTTAAGATTTTCCTCAACAGAGGTCAGTTCTTTGATCTTAGAATGACAAATCTTCAATTGCTCTTGAAGATCAACGTTAAGCATTTCATCTTTCGATTTGCCATTGAGGGCATTGTAAAGGTCAACCGTCAGCGTATCCAGTGCAGAAAGACTAGAAGAAGAAGAGGGTTCATTTAGGAAACATACCTAAGTAGAAGAAGAAGATGGCTCAGAGGAAGTAGACACTTCTGAAGATCCTTCATCTGCATCTTTGGCCATCAAGCAGACATCGACTTTATCCTCCTCATCCGAAGATGACTCATCGGATGACTCGGCCCAGTCATGCTCTTTAGCAATAAGGCCTTTAGCCTTTCGCTGATTGTTCTTCATTTTCTTGTACTTCTCCTTCAGTTTAGAGTACTTCTCATCTTTGGTCCTGAAGGAGGAAGGAGGAAGGAGCTTTAGAAGATGGCGTCGCAGTTTTCTTTGATCTGCATTCACCTGCAAAGTGTCCGGGCCGGTGACAGCTCTAGCAGACAGCTGAAGCCTTGTCTATTCTTTCAAACTTTGACTTTTCCCTGAGGGACAGCTGAGGAGATCTGCGGAAGTTGTTCTAACTAGCGAACCATTTAAATGACTTAGTCAGGAGTGCTAGGAACTCATCAAAATCTGTTAAGTCAGATTCTGGAATGTCATCAGAGACAGAAGAATCTATCTCCGTGATAGCAACGGGAGGAAGAGAAGAAACAAACGAGGTAGAAGAAGTTTCAACTAAAGAAGCTTCAGAGATCAAAGCCAAAGGAGAGCTTTTCATTTCCCTGGATCCTTTTACAAGATTCCTCTTCAGTTGACGAGATTGCTCATGGTTAAGCAGAATCYCGTACAAAGTAGAAAGAGAAAGARTGGACATGTCATTTGACATCTTGAGACATATGGAAAAGGTGTCCCAAGACTCGGAAAGGAATTCTAGAAACTTGGTTAAAGTTTTAGAATTAGAATATTCCCTGCCGACAGCCCTAAGATCAATAAGAAGGCAGTTAAATCTCTGATGAACTTTAGACAGCGTCTCAGACTTTCCATAGAGAAAGCTTTCATACTGTCTTACTAGATTGATCTTTCTGGTCTCTTGAACCTGAGTGGTTCCTTCATATTGGACACAAAGTGTGTCCCACATRGATTTAGAAGTTTTGAGTTTCATCACTGAGTGATAAATCTCATCAGGAAGAGACATAGCTATTATAGACCGAGCACGCGTGTCTATAGCTCTTTTTTTCTTGTCCTCATCGCTCCATTGATGTGGAAGCTTTAGAATCTTCCATTCAGGAATTGCGGCAGTCGTAGCTGTTGCTGGAATAGCCGGAGCAATAGCAAGTAGAATATATGGTCCATCTTCTATATAATGTGGAATTTTAGGATCCACACCTTCTAGAAAGAGGGATATCCGGTTCTTCCAGAGACTAAAGTTGTCACGGACAAACCAGGGAGGTTTGGCAAGAGAGCCATTATCTTGTGTGTGTGTGTTTGTAATTTGTAAAGCCAGTTGTAAGCGATAAAGTTATCTAAGAAAGGAGATAAACTAATTCTGAAGACAGCTAAACACAGAAAGAGAAAGAAAACACTGCTCTGATACCACTTGTTGGTCCCTTGAGGGTCTAAAAGGATAGTAAAACAGTTTGTAGATGGGGGGATGAATACAAACACAATATTTTCAAATTTAAAATATATATTGATAGAGAAGATCAATACATATTTTACAAGATTGTTTGCGAAAATATAAGGTGATAAAAACCTATCTAAACAATCTTTAGTTACACACTAAGTCTTAGCACATACAAGAAAAGAAATGTTGTAGAGAAGATCCTTTACTTAAGCTAGAAAATGCTTGAAGTAAGAATTAGGGATAGAGATTGAGTTGCACGCACTCTGCATGGTAAAGAAACAATTTTATTTATACCCAGTGCATTAAATGAACATTTAATGCAATAAGGTAGGGTTAGAGTGCATGTCAAACCATAAGAGGAAGGCTTGTCCTTTGCTATAGTGAATAGTACAAAAAGCACTATTCATGAGCAGACATCCTTACCTAAAGTTGGTGGACAATAGAGTCGACTTGTCGTCTCCGTACCATACCAACTTTCATAAGAGTATGGGTTTTGTCCTTTGTGTGTATAAGGACAAGACAACAACAATCGTGCTAAGCAAGCTTCCTTTGATCGCTGAATGCTGGAATGACATGAAGGTCTCTTCATCATTCACTGAAGCTTGAGTAGTCTTCACACATATGTAGACAGACTTGTAATCACTGAATACCGCTTCAGATCACGCACTTGTCAGTCTCTAATCTTCAGTTTCAGTCTTGGACATTTGCTGAAGGTTCTTTGGTGTGAGTGTTGTCTTCTTGAAGTATTGTTGTTTCTGATAGATTTATAATGCAAGTTCTTCAGCGATCACTGAACATACTCAATGAACATCGCTGGAACTGAAAAGATAGAAACATAAATACAACGTATAAATGAAAAGGGATTATCATCAAATCACTGAAAGAGAGGATCAACACGCATACCCATTTTAACCAAGATCCATCTTGGTTGGAATTTGAAGAACACGTGAAAACAGAGATCTTGAGATCCTGACAGTGACGTACTCCTTGGAGGAGGGTACATAGAATTCTCCAACAATCCCTCGTTGGGTTTCGGTTGCAGAACAGGTTTGCCAAAACTTTTGTATGAAATGTTCAGGGACAAAGATCATCGGAGTTTGTAAGTGCAGGGTTCAAGAAATGGTGTAGAAGAATGTCAATGACAGGGTGAACTTTTGGGTCGAAACTGTCTAAAGTGAGATGAAAGGTGTGATTGTGTGGTTTAAGTGGAAGTGGAACCATGTTTTGGCTGGTTTCTTCCACTATTTTGAGGGTTGTGGTGTGAGTTTGAGAGTTGGCTAAATCTGATGAAGACATTGTTGCAGGTTTGATGAAAGGTTTTGAAAAACTAGGGTTGTGAAAGAATCGGTTCTTGATTCTTTAACAAATCTAGAGAAGGGTTTGATGTACTTACTCGGAGAAAGATCTTGGACGTTTCCACCACAGATTACAGTTTCAGAAAGCTTTTCGAAGATCGTCAATGGCGGTTTGAGAGTTTGAAGATGATGATATTTTTTTAGAGTCTTTGAAGGCATAAAAGAAATTTGGGGAAAATGAATTTGTTTAAATAGGAAAATATGTAAGTACTTGAGTGATACGCACCCCCGAAGCGTCAGAAAAAACTAAAGCGGTTTTTCAGTCACCTGCTGGGAAATGCCACGTGGCCTGCCAGGCTGCAAATGGCACCTCCCATATTTGAAAATTGAAAGATACAGGCGATGACGCTTTGTAGGTGACAGTCTAATATAAAATATTGACAAATAAGTACTGTAAGCCTTCCTTTTTAAAATAATATATTTTTAAAAAACTTAATAAGAATTGGATGAGCGTTCATACTCTGGTTTGAACAAGACAAACAAAAAAGAGACAGAAGATCTGTATTTGACTACATAATTACTGTACTTAGATTGTTCTGCTCGAACTTTATGGCAGGAAGTCCATCAACCAGATTGTTCTTCACAAGCTTCTCTATGTTTTAGAAAATTCAAATGAGACAGCTTGTGATGCCAGAGCCATGCTTCTTCACACTTACGAGATACGAGACAAAGAGTCCTTGAATTATCTCTTGGTGAGAAATTCATAAGGTATAGATTACCCTTTCGTTTGGCTCTTAGCAACTCCTGAC
>NC_037539.1:28289162-28292091 GCF_001531365.2 Cynara cardunculus var. scolymus
TTCCTAGCATTGTTGGTTCTAACGAACTTCCTATCTAGATCTGATAGTTTAGACTTCTTAGAATGAACATGCTCTGTTCTCTTCATATCCCTTCTTACTCCTTTGGCCTTCAGAGGCCTCTCTGAAACAGAGGAATTAAAAATAGAGTCAGCAGCGGATTTTCCTTTCTGTTCTGGAGTGAACTTAATTGTCTTAGAATTAGATTTAAAGCCATTCGATGCAAAGGAAACAGACTTTGTATTATTTGCCCTGTATTCAAATTTTGGAGAAAATTTAGCTCTTGTTGACATGCTTACAAGGCCAGAACCTATGAGAATCTTTTTCTTCTGTCCTAATGCCGAACCAGATTCATTAGATTTCTCATTTGGAAGTTTTGCAACCTTTGGTCCTTTCACTACAATCACTATCTCAACTTGCTCTTTACTCGAGTCCACCTCTGATTCTGAGTCAGAGTCAAGAAAATCCTTATGTGAATTTCGAAGTGCAGAGTAATCATTAAGAACTTGAGATTCTCGTATGCATGAACTAGAGGTTTCATTCATCTTTTATTTTGAAAAAACTTCAAAAGTGTCCAAGGAATTACTCTCAAAATAATCTGTATGACCCTTAGAAGGATAATTCAAGGCCTCAAGCAAATCTTGCTTGAAAACCTATCTCACCATTTCTATGAAGTCATCCAATAATTTTGGATCCAGGGTTTTAATAAAACTTTATGTGGATGACCTCTTGATTTTATCTGGTTCAAGTTTAACAACATCACCATTTGTTTTAAGATGTTTAAGATTAGTAGAACCAAAACAAAAGATCTCGTCTATCTTCTGTATGCTACTTAGATCAACTTGTTGCATACTTTCTGAAGAATAAGAGATGTTTTTGAACTTTAATCTTTGAGTTTTGGCCCCATTCTCAAATTTACATCTTTTGAAAGGTGAGGCTGTATGCAGAGATTGAAAATCTGGTTTTTCCTTTGCTCCTAACCTAAACACAGACTCAAGAGTGGATTTGTTCTTCCAGGTGAGGTCTAGATCTGTATAACCTATCCCTGCTTTATCCTGCTGAGAATTAATCTTTTCATACACCTGCTGAGCATCTTGATATTTTTTAATCAATAGCTCTTTTCTTTGTAAGCTCTGGTGTAGAAATTMTCCTTTCTTTTGAAAATAATTTTTCAGGGCTTAAGAGTTTAGTCCATCACGTTCCTTTTCTAAAAGATCTTTTTCCTTCTTTTGTGTAGGGGATCTGATTTAAGACTTATTTCAGTGGAACGTTTTGTTTGCAAAAGTTTTTAATTCTCCACTGACAATTCTTGTTTTTCTACAGTTAATAGATCTGTCTCATGTTCAAAGAATAAGTTTTCTTTTTCCAAAGACTTCCTTTTAGATTTTTTGACAGAGAGTTTTTGCTGTAGATTTATGAAATCATTAGTTAAAACAGAGATGCTTTCTTCCATATCGGAATGAGAATAACTAGAGATAGAACATACCTGGGAGTCGGTGCCAGATCCAGACTCTTCTGTGTCATTCTCAACAGTCATTCCATAGAAATGGGCTTAGTCTTCTTCTTCAGATGAGGAGTCAGAGACCTAGTTCTCCTATTTAGCCATGAGACTCCTTTGGGATCGATTATACTTGTACTTATTTTTTTAGTACAACTCATCTTTCACTAAAGGGCCTTTGCACACTTTGGAGTAGTGTCTCATCTTCTAGCATCTGAGTCTCTTGAACCTGAGTGGTTCCTTCATATTGGACACAAAGTGTGTCCCACATGGATTTAGAAGTTTTGAGTTTCATCACTAAGTGATAAATCTCATCAGGAAGAGACATAGCTATTATAGACCGAGCACGCGTGTCTATAGCTCTTTTCTTCTTGTCCTCATCGCTCCATTGATGTGGAAGCTTTAGAATCTTCCGTTCAGGAATCGCGGCAGTCGTAGCTGTTGCTGGAATAGCCGGAGCAATAGCAAGTAGAATATATGGTCCATTTTCTATATAATGTGGAATTTCAGGATCCACACCTTATAGAAAGAGGGATATCTGGTTCTTCCAGAGACTAAAGTTGTCACGGACAAACCGGGGAGGTTTGGCAAGAGAGCCATTATCTTTTGTGTGTGTGTGTTTGTAATTTGTAAAGCCAGTTGTAAGCGGTAAAGTTATCTAAGAAAGGAGATAAACTAATACTGAAGACAGCTAAACAGAGAAAGAGAAAGAAAACACTGCTCTGATACCACTTGTTGGTCCCTTGAGGGTCTAAAAGAATAGTAAAACAGTTTGTAGATGGGGGGATGAATACAAACACAATATTTTCAAATTTAAAATATATACTGATAGAGAAGATCAATACAGATTTTACAAGATTGTTTGCGAAAAGATAAGGTGATAAAAACCTATCTAAACAATCTTTAGTTACACACTAAGTCTTAGCAAATACAAGAAAAGAAATGCTGTAGAGAAGATCATTTACTTAAGCTAGAAAATGCTTGAAGTAAGAATTAGGGWTAGAGAKTGAGTTGCACGCACTCTGCATGGAGAATAAACACTTCTATTTATACCCAGTGCATTAAATGAACATTTAATGCAATATGGTAAGGTTAGAGTGCGTGTCAAATCTTAAGAGGAAGGTTTGTCCTTTGCTATAGTGAATAGTGCAAAAAACACTATTAATGAGCAGACATCCTTACCTAAAGTTGGTGGACAATAGAGTCGACTAGTCGGCTCCGTACCGTCAACCAGATTGTTCTTCACAAGGTTCTCTATGTTTTGGAAATTCAAATGAGACAGCTTGTGATGCCAGAGCCATGCTTCTTCACACTTACGAGATACGAGACAAAGAGTCCCTGAATTATCTCTTGGTGAGAAATTCATAAGGTATAGATTACCCTTTCGTTTGGCTCTTAGCAACTCCTGACCTGATTCTAACATGATAAAACAAG